>NC_030440.2:8130788-8253288 GCF_001660625.3 Ictalurus punctatus
TTAATGAACAGAGCAACTGAACTATTTTTTTTATTTACTGATGTAAATATATAGTAACTGTACAAGGAAACCCAACCTCAGAGAAAAAGAATTATCACTTAGGCCAAAGCACCTTTTCAAATTATTTTTTTAATTAAGTGCAGTTCCTAAACAAAATGTAAACAATGATTTCCAAATTGAAAACGATCAAGGCATGAATGCTGTATTTAATAAAGATTGAAAATTGAGTTATTGATTCCCAAAAGAAGGAACCGATTCTGAACAGCTGAAACGAGTCGTTAGTAATTCCAGACTTACTTCCTGTACTAACCTACATAGGTTTGTAACAAAAAGCCCCAAATCTGGTCTTCAATGGATGCTTCCTGACAGTGGTAGACCAATCACAACAAACTGGGACATCTGACCAATCAGAGCAGAGTATGCTCTCAGAAAGGAGGAGTTTAGAACGAATCCTTTAGTACGGATCATTTAACGAGTCGTTTGTGACACTAGGTGGGAAAAGGTCATGCTGCAATTTAAATTATGATCATATTAAAGTGTTTTTGACCTTGGATGCATGTAAATATATAGTATGAGACCTTTAAAACAAAATTAGGCATGTTTCAAAACCATAATAGGTGTGCTTTAAATCTGAAATCTATATTTCAGATTTAAGTTATATTAAGTTATAAGTTATAAATGTTGTTATATTTAACATTTTTTAAATAAGAGATTTGTATTTCATGGTTTTAGTTTTTATTGCACTCCTCTCAGCATTTGCAACTCGATAGGTTGTAGTGAGGACCAACTATTTTTAGAAGTCACTTAAAACCCTTGAAATTACCATTTTAATGGGTATTACATCCTTGACCAGATATAATGTCACAGCATCAGTGATGTCTTTCCAGCACTTCCTTGTTTTCTCATAAATCGTGCCTTTTCCAAATGCATTTGTTACTTCAGTGCTGTTTCTGGCTATGCTGGATTTACACTCACTGTAAAACATACATTTACTGACAGCAGAGTTGCTGTGAAATTTAAACTTAGTACTTTATATTACTTTACATTTAGAGTGAACCACTGTAAAACACATTTACAGTAAAGTATTATAATATCTTACATAGTATTAAATAACACATAATCCAATACATTTGCTCACTGGGCTGATGGGTTTTTTTTTGTGTGTGTGTATGTGTGTGCATTTTTTTAAAGCAGCTTATAATTAAGGTAGGATACAACTGAGCAGATGGTTAAGGGTCTTGCTTAATCATGGCAGCATGGCAGTGCTAGGATTTGAACACATGACCTTCTGATGTATAACTCAAAGCATTAACACTGACCCACCACAAGTAGCATAACTCTGGTTGCATTAAGCCAACCACCTCTGCCACTGAATTATCTCAGACTAACAGAGTTTTTGCTAGCATATTAAGTTCAATTCAAATAGGGTTTGTATTTGGCTAAAATAGTTTCTAAAATAAAGGACATAAAAATGAACCACTAATTTGCGGATGTTAACACAAGGAGAAATTTTTACCATTTTCACCCCTGCCAAAAACTTTAGATATCCCAAAACAAATACTGTAAATTTACAGTAGTTTGTTACAGTGCTCGTGCACTCACTGTGTTATCTATATTCCAGCGTACTATTTGGGGTGCTTATAGGAAAAGATATAGGAAAGATGGGCATACAATATAATAGTGCCCAGCTCTGTGAGCAAGACTATGAGCCATTCCTGCTTACCTTTATTGGGCAAGCCAATGTGAGATAAATTCAAGGTTGATTATGTCACCCAGGGCACCTTCTTGAGTGCGCTATGCATTGTGCTTTTTTTTTTTGCACTTTGGTAGAACCACTGTTCCAAATGTTATTTCTAATCACAATGGCCTTGGAGTGGTGCATGCAATTTAATCTGCATTTCCTGATTAATTCTGATTTCTAGTATAATATTGGCTTATGTATAGTAAATTGGTAGGTTATATAGCATTACTATGACAAAACAGAACTTGGCAAATGAAAACCTGTGTCACTGTGTCAAGAGACTGAGATATTGATGGAGTAGCTTTGTAACATGACTGCACTTATTACTATCACAATCCACCATTGCCTGACATGCTGTGTGCATTTTCTCCACATTCAGGCTACGACACTGCTCTGAATCTCTAGGGAACACAGAGTACTCTCAGTCTCACTTTGCCTCAGGGCATACTAATAGCATAGAACAGGGCTTTCTAAGTGTGTGCGCTGCAAACCCTAGATCTTCCAAGTGTTTTCTCAATTCCAGCTCCCAGCTTTCAAGCTGTCTTTTTGAAAGTTTTGGCCGGGGCCCTTATCAAGAGAACATGTTTCAATTACTAATACTGTATCTATAAGTAGAAGGTCCAGGGTGGCACAGCAGGTACTGTTGCCACCTCACAGCCTGAGCTCTGGCTGATGTGTGTGCCGAGCTTCTGTGCAGTTGCTTCTCATGTCTGCTTGGGTTTTCAGACATAATAAGTACATTCTCTGGTTTCCTCCTACCTCCCAAAAGTAGGTGGATTGGCTGTGCTAAATTGCCCCTAGGTGTAAGTGTGTGTGTACATCATGCTCTGAAATGGATTGGCATCTAATTGAGGGGGTATTCCCTTCTCACACCAAGTGTTCTCGGGATAGACTCAGAATACAACACGGCCCTGAACAGCATAAAGTAGTTATTGAAAATGAGTGTGTGTAAAACGAATTGGTGGCCCTCAGTCAGTTTATATCATGTTACTTGCTGTCATGGTGCAGTTGAAGCCCAACATTTGCACTCTGATTGCCCATTCTCAACTGGCAAAAAAAAGCACCTATGTTGTGCTTCTAGAGGCACTGCATTCCTCTGAAGCTTGTCTGGCAAATGCAGCAAAATCAAGCACTTTTGGCCACAACATTCACAAAAAAAACTCGGCGAAATCCTCTATAGGTAAGACGATCAAAACTTAATCCTCTATAGGTAAGACGATCAAAACTTACAGCCAAAACAGAAAATAAGAAGGTACAGCACTGTCCAAGAACCTCAGCAGGACCCTGTCCTCTACCAGCCTGAAAGAAGTCTGTAACTGAGAGATCTTGAAATAATTATAATAATATACTTTAATGAACACTAAACGAATCGTATAACATGGTGAGGCTTGTTATGTTCTGCTTTAATATTGGTTGATATACATTATATGGCCAAAAGTATGTGGAAAACTGATTCCATTCCAGATTTGGTAATCCTTTGCTGTTATAATAACCTCCACTCTTCTGGGAAGGCTTTCCACTAGATATTGCAACGTGGGCAAGAAGGTCTGGTCGTCATTCCAATATGTCCATGTAGAACACTAGAGTTCTTCCACAACAACCTTGACAAACCATGTCTTCATGGATCTCACTTTTTGCACAGGAGCATTGACATGTTTGGGTGCCTTGCTATCAGTGAACGGAAATTTTAATGCTACAGCATACGACATTTTAAACAACTGTGCACTTTCAACTATGTTGTAACAGTTTAGAGAAGGCCCACATACGGCCATGATGGCTCCAACATACTTTTGGCCATATAGTATAGTTCAAACTTCATCCATATGTGCCTTTGTAACTTGAAGCACCAGCCCCACTTAGGGTCTCTTCACAACCCTCATAACTGACCAGGCAACTTGGTTTGAGAGAGCTATTGTATGAACTGACTAAATCTCAAGCCAGTTGGGTTTTTATTGTCATTTGTCTGTACACTGGAACAAAATGTTATTTCTCCAGGACCATGTTGCATATTACATGGTTACACAGAGCAGATACACAACAGTGTGAGGGGAGTGCAAAAAAAATATACAATCAATAAACAGGACAATAAATACATTGGAGAGTTCACATTAAGTAGACAGGACAACAGAACAGGGAGAACCAGTGCAAACAACTGCCTGTAAACTATTGACTCTGAAGAGAAGTGTAGCAGCAATATCAAATTAGAGGTAGCAAATAATAGAAAAAAAAAAGAAAAAGAAAAGAAGAAAGGTGAGCAGTTATCTCTATGCAAAGGTGAGTGTTGGGAATGTTTTGATTAGTCTAGATGAGAATTTTGAGAGGTAGCAATGTGTTGAGTGTGTTCTCCTGCATGTAAACACTTCTAATAACTCACCTTCACATCAGATTACAAGGGAAAACAAATAGTTATTTAAGAAAATGAAATGAGAAGACTCAAAGTTGCCTCTCTCTGATGTGTTTGCTGTGGGAAAGGCATATAACAGATGCCAATACGACTACTAATAAGGTGAACAAACAAAGACTGAACGTGGAAGTGAGGTCTGTGTGATGTACAGAAGGCAATAATCTGACATTCTCTTTGGTTTTTTAACTACATTTTCAGTCAAAAGAACTGCGCTGCTTCTGTCCTCCCAGTCCACTAGTTAAAGACATAATGTGCTCCTTTGCCTTGCCCCCCTCTCTGCCTGTGTTCCTTTAACATAAAGCTCCAGTTGACCTCCATTCCTGTCAAGGAAACTGGAGCATCTGTCAGCCTCCCCATTACCGCAGACTCCCCCTACCCCCATCTGTGGCGGTTCGAGCCCAGCTTCTCAGTCCTTCTCACATTGTCTATAAACCCTCCCAAACTCCTAAGTGTCCTAATTCTCTCTGGTGTCCTCTACATATAGTACATAATACAGTATATAAAGCAGTAGCAGGGTCTTTTGTTGGTCCTCAGAGTTGATTTCAGCAAAAATGCAAAAGCTTTAAAAAAATTTTTTTATAAGGGATGTTTTTCCCATCATCCCCACATCATATTAATGTTTCTCTGAACTGCTGATTGAATAGCACTCATGCAATTAGAATATGGTTGGTTAAACAATGCTAAGGCTGTCAGCAAACTGTCAGGTATCTGGGTGCCTGTGTACATAATTTCTTCCTGTGCAGGCACATAAACCTTACAGTTCACAGTCATACAGTATATGACTGGCAATACCAAAGTGTTAACTATTGTAAACGGGGTTCTGTGTGACGTGTAATGCATTGCAGCCTTAAGATATATTTAGTACCATACAAGCCCACAAACACCCTTTGAAAAAAATAAGACAGACTAAAGTGTGGTGTATCTGTTTGAGAGCAATAGATGTAGTTCAACAACCTTCAAGTGCTATTACAGTGGCCACTGTGAACCCAGCAGCAGACAATTCAACAGTTTCCACTTACTCAACTGTGTTCAGAATTGGCCAGCAGACACATAGTGTGTGCAACCTTCAGAAAATGCATTTATAACATGGCCTTCCTCTAGTTATTTCAAGGCAACCACTGAAAGAGATTCAATGACTCGCTGTTTGGACTATTATCATAGTTATTCTAAATTACATAAGACCAGATCATATGTCTGTGCTGAATAGCAAGTACAAGGTATTGCACTATTTAAGGAATAAAACACAATGGCGCATGCTGTTAGAGAAAATAATCAACGGCAAGGTGGTGTGATGCGGGCCGATGTGAAGCGTAGTAACTGTTATCACTAGAAGGTTGATTATTCCCTTATAACAGAACACCTGGCCACAGCAATTCGCCAACAATTACAATTTTTATTAATTATAGTCAGGTCCATAATTATTTGGACAAAAACACAATTTCTGTAATTTTTCCTCTATACACAACCACGATGGATTTGAAATGAAGCAGTGAAGATGGGATTGAAGTGTAGACTTTTATCTTTTATTCAAGGAATTTAACAAAAAATATCGCATTAACTATTCAGTCATTTTTATAAAGTCCCTCCATTTTCACAAGCTCAAAAGTAATTGGACAAACCAACAATCATAAATATTAGGATTATTGTTAATACTCGGATGCAAACCCTTTGTGTTCAATGGCTGCCTGAAATCTGGAGTCCATGGATATCATCAAATGCTGAGTTTCCTCCCTTGTCATGCTTTGCCAGGCTTTTACTACAGCCGCCTTTAGTTGCTGCTTGTTTGTGGGCCTTTCTGCCTTCAGTTTTGTCTTCAGTAAATGAAAAGCATGCTCAGTTAGGTTGTGATCATGGGATATTTAAGAACATTCCATTTCTTTGCCTTTAGAAGCTCTTGGGTTGCTTTCGTGGTATGTTTTGGGTCATGTACTGTGACTTGCAGTTTTGCAGCATTTGACTGAATCTGAGCAGAAAGTTGAGCTCTATAAACTTTTAGAATTCATCCTGCAACTTCTATCAGCAGTCACATCATCAATAAACACGAGTGACCCAGCTCCATTGGCAGCCATACTTGCCCATTCCATAACACTTCCTCCACATGTTTGATAGATGATGTGGTATGCTTTGGATCATGAGCCCTTCCTTATCTTTTCCATACTCTTTTGACTGTATTTGACACATTGTACTTTTTTAATCATTTAATATTGTAGATTGTCCATAAAACAAGCTAATTCGTGTTATCATTTCTGTTATAACAGCTATAAACAGTCACTCCTGCACCAACCTTTTTCTCTCTCTCTCTCATTTAAAGTTATTACGGTAAACAAAACAGCTTGTCAAGTTACCAAGGAACTGCAAAGTCCTCCTTCCCAAAGCTGTTCCCATGTAAGATAACTTAAAGGTTTTTTTAAACCCATTAATGTGGAGTGTCTGCCTTGTCTGCATTGTTACTATAGAAATGATAGCATAGTAAAACTAAACCTTGCACCTGGCACCATTGTCCAAGCCATGCTGTCACAGAAAATTCATCAACACTGTCTTAAATCCCAATTTAAGAATTTAACAGTGCTGTGGTATACATTAAATAATCTTCTATGCCAACAACAATGATGAGTTAGCACAGCTTGTGTATATAGACTCAGTTCTGGCCCAAACTATAGGGGGTGGGTGATGAAGTGAGTTATGCAGTCACGTGAATATCATCTGCAATGATAAGTGCCAAAATGCACAGTTGATGCTTATGACTAATTTGCTCATGTTTTTGCTTGTTGGTGTTCAGATTGTAATGGCTAATTTGTGCGTGTTTGTGTTGGCTTGGCTGTAAATTGTAGTGACTAATGAACGTGAGTGTGTTTACCAATTGGACCTCAAAGTGTCAGGAATCATTTGAATGTATTCTAACCCACCATCTGGGTTTAATATTAGGACAGTTTTTGTTGTTGTTGTGCCACTCCTGACAACTAACATGTTTGGACAGCTTCTGAAACTGTCTGAGAGACAGAGAGGGAAAGATGGAGCATGGTTGTATACATGTTACAATTTGACATGAATAAAAATCTTCATAAAAAACATACAGACTAAGTATGTATTTTGCTTTTAGCACTATATGGAGCCAGGATTTGATTATAATACAATAATATGGCACAACACACCTTTTAATGAATGGTAGAGTAGTTTATTTTGACCCCAAACGCTTCATTTTGCATTTTACTCCTCAGGCAGCTATTAACAGCAAAAAATGTGTTCACAAAGTTAGATAGAACTAATCCTAAAATATGCTGTAAAAATCAAAGACATGTTCACGTTCTGCCATGGGCTGTTTCTCACTGTAGTATCTGTCTGTTTCATGAAACATTTTTTCCCAGTAAGCTTTACTTTATTTGAAGAATGTCATTTGAGGAATGCTCATATAATCGATTCAGAGTGCATATGTCATTTAAAATATCGAAGCATTAGCGCCAATGAGCCCCAAAGCATGGTTAACCCTTTATCGTTCATAGGAGATCCCATTTTGGAGAAATGTCCCACTGGACACCTGGAAGTTTTGATATGGAAATGTTTCCTCTAAACAGCTTCAGGTCTTGTCTTCTAATATTTCCTGTGCTAATTAATATGCCAGGATGGTTGGCGTAATCCTGTATATATCTTGAATAATGATTCTTTTGGGTGGCACAGTGGTGCTGTAATTGCCGCCTCACAGCTCCAGGATCCCCTGTTTCACATGTTCTCCCTGGGCTCTCTGGTTTCCTCCCATCTCCCAAAAACAGTAGGTGGTAAATTGTTAATACGTGTGAATGAGTGTGTGAATGTGTGCATGTATGTTAGCCCAGCGATGCCCTAGATAGGCTCTAAATGCGTTATGACCCTGATTAGAATAATGTGGTTACTGAAGATGAATGAATGAATGAATGACTCTTTTCCATATCTTGCCCTGAATTGACCAATAAACATACACGGCCTGCATGAACATGTCATAAACATACACATACATTTGCTGTCTCTTTTCATGCTCCTTAATCCAGCACCAAGGAACAGTATGATCACATACCAGCTGAAGCAGATGCATGTGTGAGCATTTGCACTGACATTAGTACTGCTAAATGATCTCAAAGCACCATGGTGCCTCACACCTCACCTCCATGTGACCTTCAAAACCTGACAACTGACTAAACCTGACAGCACTTTAGTCCTGCACTTCCAGATCTGATGTACACAGAGTTGTTCTGGGCACAAATTTGGATTGCACTATAAGAGATCAAGCTTTGTTTAAGCAGTGAAGTGTTTAAAGCAAAAAATAAAGTGAAAGTTGAACTTTTATCTGTGAGCTGAGAAGAGCAAGATATCCTCATAAATCCAAGCCAAACAGTTCTGAAGATTTGCCAGGGAGAAAGAGTCTGCTTACATATTTATTTCTGCTATTTTTGTATGAGGGTATAGGACAGCCAGGTCCAATTTAGACATCCCAATACTAGTAACAGGGATTCCCTGCTTCTCTGTCGGGAATATTCCTACCAACACTGCCTAAATTACAAATATACACATTAGGACTGGGAATACTCTTTCACTGTTAATCCTGTTTCATTTGCTGAAGTGGAGGAAAGTCTTTAAATTAGAGGTATTTTCTTTGGGGTATTTTGTGATAGTTTCACAACTAGATGAGATGGGAATATAACAAAAGAATGTAAAAATGACTAAGGAAATATGAAAAGAACATGTACAGCACCCCTCCAAAGTTTAAACACATCTGATGGAATATTGGAGAACACAGTGGTGTAGCAGGTAGAGTTAATGCCTCACAAGTCCAAAATTTGATCCTGAGCTTGGGTTATTCTTTGTGATATATTAAGATATCTTCAGAACTGTATGATAGTTAAGGTGAATTCAGGTAAACACTTGCCCAGCATATGACAGGTCCAGTGGCTACCTCATGAAGCTGGTTGACTTAATGCCAGATTGTGTAACAGTCAGTATGTGTGCATGGACAACAATATTCCGGTATTAACCTGATTAAGACAGTACTCTGATTAAGAAACTAGCATGTAAACAGCGATTTCTGATCACCTTAATCCGGTTAAAGACATACTCAAAGTAAACTCAAATGGAATTAAGACATGTGGAGTCTTCCTGTTTTAGTCACAATATTGAAGTGCATTACAGACATGTACACACACACCTTAATCACACTATTAACGACGTGTGAGAGTTTTTACCGCATTTTGCGACAGGACACGTACACACACGGCGGTGCTCAACCGTTTGACGGCAAACAAGAGAGCACGGCTTAAAGCAAGAAGGTGTCTAAATTCCATCAAAACAACTCTCTCCCACCAGTCCTTACTTCATACTCTCATCCAGTACCTCTGAGTTTGTCGTGGTGGCATGAATGAAATGTTGCCGAATGAAAGTACAGAGGAGGCCTGTTGCTGGAGAATTTGTATCCGCCGTCGTCTATTTGCACATATAGCATGACAAATAATTAATTGCACTCGAAGCTTGCATGAAATTAAAAATGAAACACCCAAAACTTATACGGTACCATAACGAAGACGAACTGTATGTTAATACGTGAAATTCTGGAGGGAACTTCAGATGGCCTGGCGTGGGGACGTAATGACGTGTGCTTTTAATCGATCTATGTTCTCTAACACATAAAACCTGAACACGAAGGGAATATTCTAAAAGCGACTCATGTAAACACCTTAATCAGAACATTGTCTTATTCAGAATAAGATCAATAATTAGATTATTGCTGTCAATGTAAACGTAATCAGTGTCACCAAAGCTGCTTTGAATAATGTTAATGAGGGTTAAAACATTTGTTCATTGGTTTAACACATTTTTTTTTTCATTCTAAATGTCTAATATTTAACATCACAATTTATTCTATGTGGAATAATTTATTCCTTGCATTCAGTGTTATGACACATTTCCATTTTGAAAATGTAGCGTCGTTTACATTGATCAGTACAACGAGAGAGCAACTTGTCCTTCGGGTCTCTCTAAAACCACATCCACCGTGTCCGCTGTGAGGTATTACAGATGGAACGTTTTCCCAAACAAATTAACAGATGTCCTTCTATGCACATCATCTACTAAAAAGGTTAACAGCTGACATAGCTTCCTTGTCCAATGTGATCTCAGGAGACGATGGTTAGTAAACATACAGTACTTCGCAAACATTTCACCATTTTTCCCTATACAAAGGTTATAACGAGATAAAGTGTCAAAGAAACTCATGCATAATTTATTGTACTGTATGTATCCAGTTCTTATTTACTGTAAAACCAGGAGCAGTGTTTGTGTAATGAGCCCATAGTAAATAATATAATAGTAATAGTAAAATAGTAAACGCCAGTCTGTGAGGAATGCATTTAGTCCATTTCAGTACTGTTTACACACAGTGAATAGCTATACACACAGGTGCAGATAGACAGCTATTAAATTGGGCTGTAATCTGTATCTGCAATCCAATCCATAAGCATTAATACACACTACTACATCACTACAGCAAAATATTTATTTTTCACCGAGTGAAAGTGTAAAAAGTATATTTAGTACAGTGTGTTACAAAGCTCTGATTACAATTAAGATGATGAGTAGTTTGCTGGAGGCTATCAGGCTAAGAACGAGATTTGAAGCTCTGCAGTGTAGAAAAAGCAGAACATTTATCTCTGGTTGGAAAGACTGAAGTCGTGCCTTGGTGCCAACACTGACCTATTTTAAATGCGGTGTCCTGTAGTGTAGTGACCGATCATGTAGAACGTGCTTAACTGTAAAGCCCAATAACAATACTCACCACTTATGTGAATTAAGTGATGCATAAACACCCACTCTGTCCATCTGTCTATTAACATCATTAAGCACATTCTCTCTAACTACAATGACCATAGGATCTCATAGATCTTCACATCCCCTTAAAAAAAATCTTGGAATCTTTGTCTTTTTTTCTGTTTTGGAAGCTTTTACACCCTGAGGCTCTGGCACTGTAATCCCAAGCATCCCTGATCCCAAAGCATGACATTATGAAAGAGCTCAAATACCTATGTTGTTAAAGATCCCATATCCATATTCCATACTAAACACGAATCCAAGGATTGCTTTTTGTGCACAAGAGAGATTTTGACCTTTCTGCTCAGTCACAGGAGACCTACCGGTACTATTTTCCTCCTAGCCAAAGGATTCTTCCTTCATGTCTTGATTACACCATATGACCTTTACAGAGGATGAAGCCTTTCATTTTCCCCTCCTGATGCACTCCTTATTAATCCATCCATCCATTTTCTGTACCGCTTATCCTACACAGGGTCACGGGGAGCCTGGAGCCTATCCCAGGGACCTCGGGGCACAAGGCGGGGGTCACCCTGGACAGGGTCCCATCCCATCACAGGGCACAATCGCACACACACTATGGACAATTTGGAAATGCCAATCTACAAACTTACAAGGCATGTCTTTGGACTGGGGGAGGAAACCGGAGTACCCGGAGGAAACCCCTACAGCACAGGGGAGAGCATGCAAGCTCCGTGCACACAGGACAGAGATGGGAATCGATCCTGCAACCCTGCAGGTGCGAGGCAAATGTTCTAACTACTAAGCCACCACGCCTCCTTATTAAAGATCATTTCAAAACATCCATGCATTCCTAGTTGTTGATACTGGTAAGACTGGTAAGAGAGCAAAAAATATATATAGGGGCTGCAGTCTAAAATAATTTCTTTGTAGTATTCAATGTATATATTATTCAGATATTCAATGGCACAGTAAGATGTTTTGTTCAAGAAACAATACTGTAGATGGTAAAACTGACATCACACGGTCACCCATGAGCAAGTAGAGACAGTAGAATTAACAAGCCACACCATCTTAACCTTGATACTCCAGTGTATCTTTCTCTCTCTTCCTTACTTCCTTCTTTACACCTTCTCTCTCTCTCTCTCTCTCTCTCTCTCTCTCTCTCTCTCTCTCTCTCTCTCTCTCTCTCTCTCTCACACACACACACAGTTTCATCCCTCATTGCATCCTATTGCTCTCACTCCCCCTTGTTTTCTTCGACTCTCCCTTCCTCCTTTCCTTTCTCTCCCACACTGCCCCCACCTCTTGTCGCGGGCGAGTGTTGGGAGGTGCTGACAGTTGTATTAGCAGTCGATTGCAGGGTCACTCACACTCAGCTCCTCCCAGACTCAACCTCACAGAACAGTACAGTACAGCAGAGCACAGCTGAGCAGGGAAGCTGAGAGAGAGAGAGAGAGAGAGAGAGAGAGAGTCTTGAAAGTCTCTCACTAAATGCACACTGAAAAGCCTTCACATGGCTCCAAACTGAAATAAAAAAAAATAAATAAAAAAAAAAAGGAAGATTTAAAAGTTCTTCAAATTGCCACTACAGAGGAAACCATCTGGAATTTCTTAATAGGGCGACCATATAAACCACAAAAGGGTGTTAAGTCCAGAACAGCAGTATTTTATCCTGCAGCTTGCATTGAGACATTGTCTTTCTGCAACTAAGCTGTAATATGTTCAAGCATACAGTGATGAGCACACAACACATGTTTTTGCCTGGATAGCCACAACACTTTTTTTTTTTTTTTAGGTTAAGTCTACTTGTTTTTTTAAGTCTACATCAAAGGTAGGAACAACATCAGCTTTGGATAAATTTGAATGTCCTAGGCTTAACACAGCAATGTAAGAACACAATAAAAGGACACTCAGTACGTTTACATGGACAACAATAATTCAATATTGATTAAGAAACTAGCATGTAAACAGCGATTGTTGATGACCTTAATCTGGCTAAAGTCATACTCGAAGTAAACACGAATGGAATGAAGACATGTGGAGTATTCCTGATTTAGTCGCATTATCGGAGCGCATTATAGACATGTAAACACCTTAATCACATTATTAACGTCGTGTGGGAGTTTTCACCGCATTTTGCAACAGGACACGATCACACACAGCAGTGCTCAACCTGAAATTCTGGAGGGATCGTTGGACCGTTGGATCGTTAATAGCTCTATGTTCTATAACATGTAAAACGAGAACATGAAAGGAGTATTCTAAAAGCAACTCATGTAAACACCTTAATCACAATATTGTCTTATTCAGAATAAGGTTAATAATTAGATTATTGCTGTCCATGCAAACATAGTCATTGTTATTACGATCTGTAAGGATTTAAACAATGGGAGTCATATAGCTGAACTATAAGGTACCTTACTGCAGTGCCATAGCTGTGAAATTGTTTTCATTATCACTGCAATGGTTGTATAGTTATTCAGATTACAGAGAATCCAAAAGAACCACTCAGGGTACAAAATCCCAAAGAATTTCAAATCCCATTGAAATGCTTGAATTGCAGGAATGGGCTCAGTATGGGCTGTGTCCTCACACCAAGCTGACTAGCAGCAACCAAAGCCGACTGAGGACTGTCCCCCATTGCCTAAGACTTCAGTGAAAAGTCACACTTCAACTAGCAACCAATTCTACATCTGCACCTAAGTAAAAGAATCAAATTCATACTAATTCATATTCATACCAAGAGGTGATAGTATTTTGTATTCGTAAAAATAAAAGGGAAAAAAATGGAAGCTCCAGTATCATGTAACAAGGTCTATGTCCCAAATTACAGACTGCAATTTTGCCATAATATTTAACATGCAAAAATGTGTGTGTGTGTGTGTGTGTGTGTGTGTGTGTGTGTGTGTGTGTGTGTGTGTGTGTGTGTTCCCTTTTGAAAGTTGCATTCTCTTGCTTCTTTTCCTCTTCAAGTTGCATTCACACTAGCGAGGCTACAAGTTGCACATGTTGCTTGTAGTTTGTCTCTTGTGGGCATGGAGTGAGTGCTACTGTTGTTGCTTTGGGACCTGTCCTATCCGTCCAGAGTTTTTAGAGCCGATGAGAAAGGTTAGGGGCCAAAACATGTAGCCTAAAGCACACGATTTACTACAGTACACTACTTTAAAATGTATTTAATATTAATTCTATTATTTTAATAAAGTGACAAAGGGTGAAAATTGGTTGTTTGATGTAAATTAGATGCCAGGCATCATATTCATTTTGACCACACTTTAGCAGTTAACTGTACTACCTACATACACTCACCAGAGGCACCACCATATGCCACTATATCCATATATCTTCTTCTAACTCATTTAAAACCGTAATTATATAATTCACTAATCAGTGTGAAATTTGATTGTTTGATTTACATTATGTGACAGCTTTCATATTACATTTCATTTTAATCAAGGCAAGTTTATTTATATAGAACTCTTCATACACAAAGGCAATTAAAAAGTACAATGGAAATGAAGGCAAAGGGCATTAAAGGATAAAGGATTAAAGTGCAAAAGAAAATAAATTAGAAAATAAGAATAGAAATGAAGAACTTGATTAAAAGGGGATGAAAGCAATCGACTTAATGACGAGAAATTAAAAATGAATTATAAAATTAGAATGATTAGAATGATAATGTGGTGTTACAGGACAGAAGCGCAGTAGTGCTGTAGAGCTAAAAGTACAGTGTTTTAATGTGAGCTGAAAACCTGTTCAGATATGAACGTTTTGAGTCTGGATTTTAAAGTGTCTTGTGTCTGGGCTTTTCGATTGTTCTCTGTCAGTTAGTTCCATTTAAGAGCACATAGTAGCTAACCACTGCCTCTCCTTGCTTAGTCGTGACCTTACACAGGACTAACTGACTACTTTCTAATGATCTGAGAGTTCTGCTTGGTTCGTATTGCTGCAGCATATCAGATACTGTAAATATCCTGCACAATTAAGTGATTTATAGACTAGTAATAATATCTTGAAGTCAATCGGAAGTATATAGGTATTTATTGCAGGCATACGCTTACGCATATGCTTTACAGCGTTGTATCTAATTTGCATAAAGTTCCGAAAATCTCAACTCACGTGTTACTTTTTCTGCGGGTCACTCAGACTTGAACAGCCAATCAGAGAACACATTCTTCCACCAATATTTTCAATGATATCTCACAGCTGACAGTCAGTTTGGTATATTATGTACATAAATGATACATAATTCTAACTTGGACATCTAACTGACTTACTATTGGGGGTTCATTGTGTTCTGATGAAGGGTTCATTCTGCTTTGTTGGAGGGTTCATTCTGCTTTGATGGAGGCTCTTGGTTAGTGTAAGACACTGCAAGGGGACAGAGCATTACAGAACAGGACAGTCAGAGGAAATATTTCACTGAAATAACAGAAATAAAAACCATCCACTTGCACCATAAGCAGACTTACAAGAGGTTTCAGTGTCATAACTTTGTATCATTGGACAATGATCAGGCCTTGCTTTGGAAACATTCACAGTTTTGGCTACATATTTCTTCGAGAGTGGGGTTTCTCTCAACTCTGGCTGAGGCTGTGAAATCACTACTTGAGCTATTCTCTGTTGTCTGGCTCTTTTTGGTGTCTCTCAGCCTGTACAAGTATCACTGAACTAAAGTAAATCCGTTTTTTATTTCCCCATTGGGAACATATCTATCAGCCACAAGAATGCCTTCATTATTGCAGATATGAAACAGATGCTATATGGCTGTGGCGCGTGAAGTCGGCAGCGTCAGTCTCTATGCTCTTCAGCTCCAAATCAGTAGGGGACTGAGATGAGAGGAAGGTTGCATTGCTCTGTAGCTCTCCTCATGGTGGCTGTAGGTTGACATGAGGCTCCTGTGAGACTGTCTCAGGCTGTTTGTATGGCCTCAGGCATACAGAGACAGACAGAGAAACAGAACGCATACATAACCGTGGGTTTACCATGATGTGCTTGGAAGTGAATTAAATAGACCCGAGTACAGAGATAATTATGGAGAAGATACGAAGATTCGTTGTAAAGGAAGTAACAGTGGAACACACCATATTGCTGTCATCCTTCGTTGATTTTCATCACTCACATTTCTCTCTGATTCATCCTCAGTGCTTTTGAAATTGTTTGACATGCTTTGTGCTGTTCTCTCTTCACCAAAACCTTTTGTTTAAATGTTAGTCAACAAAACCAATTATTGTATGAGTAATGAGTAATGTATTCAAGATAGGAGTAAATATCACATAACACAGCTGTAAAATATTAGTCAGAACATCTTATTCATTTTCATTAACAACATAGCACGTCTGACTTTCGACATATGGGATTATTTCATGATCCTCATGATAACAGATTTATCAACTTTGTTTCTCTGCAAAAATGGATAGTAACTATATTTTTCATAACATAGAAATAATAAATGAGAAAGCATGGCTGCAGTGGCACTCTGGATAAGAGATTTTTTTTCAGGGGAGAGGGTGTCTGTCAAAATGTGGGACTGTTGGTGTGTTGGGATAAGAATATAAAATAAAGGGTGATGGAAACAGATTTTTTTTTTAATAAATGGTAATGTGTGTTTTAGTCTCTCTGTATTATTGGGGTCTCATTTTCATGATAACAGTGCACATGGCAAAATAAGGCATAAAACTACCCATTGTATATTCCTTGTATTTGTGTGACTAGTGATGCAGGGAGTCCCACCGGGGCCATGTGTGTGCGGAGTTTGCATGTTCTCCCCGTGCTACGGGGGTTTCCTCAGGGTACTCCGGTTTCCTCCCCCAGTCCAAAGACATGCATGGTAGGCTGATTGGCATGTCTAAAGTATCCGTAGTGTATGAATGGGTGTATGAGTGTGTATGTGATTGTGCCCTGCGATGGACTGGCACCTTGTCCAGGGTGTACCCCGCCTTGTGCCCGATGCTCCCTGGGATAGGCTCCAGGTTCCCCATGACCCTGAAAAGGAGTAAGGGGTAGACGATGGATGGATGGATGGATAGATAGTGATGCCGGTGGTAATATGGTGCAAAACATCATGATTATTACAAGAAAATGGATGCATTAAAAAATACATTAACAAGAGGTGTGGTTAATGCGGGCACCGCCTGTGTATGTGCAGTCTACATGTTCTCCCTTTGGGGTTTCCTCCAGATAACTCAGATTCCTCCTCCAGTCCAAACACATGCGTTGTAGGCTGATTGGCATTTCCAAATTATACGTAGTGTGTGTTTGTGTGTGATTGTGCCATGTGATGTGTTGGCACCCCATCCAGGGTGTTCCCCGCTTTGTGCCCTGAGTTCCCTGGGATATGCTTCAGGCTCCACACAACCCTGTATAAGATAAGTGGTACAGAAAATGGATGGATGGATGGATGGATGGATGGAGGTGTGGTTACACTACTGTAATATTGCAGTGACATAAATTTCATGTACAAATTTTGATTAGTGCTATAACCTTACAGTCAGGTCCATAAACATTTGGACATTAACATTGACAAAGTTTGTGTTTGTTATTAATCACAATTATTTCACTTACTAGTCAGCAGACAAAAGGTGTGGAGTTGATTTCAGGCAAAACCTAAAGGCAAAACAGCCCAACAACAAGCAGGAACGAAAGACCACTGTAGTAAAGGCCTGGCAGATTCTCAACAGGGAAGAAACCCAGCATCTGGTAATGGTTCCAGTCTTCAGGCTGTCATTGACTGCAAAAGATATGCTGTCAAGTATTAAAAATGAAAATTTCATTTACAATTGCTAGTTTGTCCCTTTAAAACAAAGAGCTCATAGTTTCCGAGTTGGGGGCGGGTCAATAAGAAAACATTTCTGTAGTTAACGGTACATTTGTTGAAACTGAATGTTGTCCACACTACATATGGGAATTTAGCAGTGACACGTCTTTTTCAGGCTTTTTTATTTACAATAAAACAATCTAACTGCCTACACAAAATACGATAGCATTGTCCAATTACAATATAATATGTAACGATAAAGTTCACAGTGGCTTCATAAAGTTATATGAAAATTAAAATAGCAAAGCAAACCTGATGCGTATTCTCCGTTCTTCGTTTTCTAGAAGTAGAGCTAAAAAAAAACCTTGCTGTTTTTTTTTGTAGTTAATTAAGAGAAGGAACACCACCAACTTGCTCTATAAATAAATTAAAGCTGAAAGTCTGCACTTTGAGCTCATATTCATTATGTAATTTCAACTCTGATATACTGTGGTAGATAGCTAAAATAACAGTAACGTTGTCAAATATTCATGGACCTGACTGTCTACCCTTCATATCAATTATTTGCTTTTGAGAAAGTAAACACTCACTTCCAAAAGCTTTGTAGAGCAAACACACTGATTTGTAGATCACTGATGCCGTAGCTTGTGAGTCCTCCTGCCTCAACACACAGACGGATCCTCTGTTCCTGTAGCACCAGGCACTAGAAAGGGTACAGGAGAGGGCATGTAGGTGGCACAGTAGAGTCACAGCCCCGACAGTAAGAGCACTCATTGGCACACAGAAGGTGACAGAGCAGCCTCAGAGAGTCTGACTCACTGGTCACTAATGACTCATTGACTGAGCATGCTCCGTGGGCTGCACTGTGGTGTTCTTTCTCCCTGTAAGGTGAGAACAGCAGGGGGCTAGACAAGCAGGTGTGCATGTGTGTACATGTACACACACCTCAGTCTCTCTATCTCTCTCTCATGTTTCTGAATGATTTTTTTTTCATTATTAGCTGTGACACTGATACATAGTTAAAACATAGTTAATTCCACCTGTTTTAATAAATACAAATTGCAAATATGGTTCTGTTTCTAAACAGCTGGTCTTGTGGCTTGTGTGCAGCTCACTGCAGTGTAGTATGTCCATATTCATCTATATTCTGCTCACCTCTTAACATTATACTTCTCTCAGTAAATCCATCTCCCCTCCAGGTGCCACAAAACTGTGTTCAGGGGAAAAATTAATTAGAGAGTCGAGGGGGTGTGAGGTAGGGGGTAGAGGGGCAAGAGGGAGATTTTTTTTCCTTTCTGAAATATGCCAGCTCCAGGTGTCCAGCAGAGCTAGAACAGAGTGAGTGTATGAGTGAGATTGTCAAAGATGGGTGCTTGAGCCAGCGTAGAAAGTCAGAGAAAAGTGGCAACTTGTCTGGATTTTCTGCTGGCTGTAGGCATCAACACCTCTCTCCTGCTTAAAGTGCTGAGTTTCGAGGGGCCTGTCTCCTCCAATTTGTTCTCAATGTCTCACTCAGACATTTTCTGAAATGGCTCCCGATTGAAGAGTGAGAGGAGGCTTGGGCTTTTTGGAGCAGGATGAACTGATTCAAATGTCAGGCTGCCTGAGCTCTTGCATGAGAAAAGCTGGTTATATAACAGCTGTGACAAATTGTAATACAGGCTGTTTACACCATCAGTTTTGACACAAAAATAGAGATTAGTATTAATATTTTTAGGAATCAGGTCATAGGCTGTGGTGTGGTGTTTCACAAAACAATTTAAGTCTGTTTCAGTGAGGTGGTCACACTGCAGGTGTTCCTGAGAGCAATGCTGCTGAAACAGTCATCTCAGTCATCTTTAAAGATTTTTAACCTTTTAGATCAGGGCACACACACACACACACACACACACACACACACACACACACACACACACACACACACACACACACACACACACACACTACTGTCCTACTTTCCCCAAACACTCTTACCACCCTCTCTTCCTCCTCCTCCACACCACTGTCACTTAATGAGGGGCTAGATCCTCCACACAAGGACTTACAAATATTTTAGTTTTGCTAGGGAAGTTGGTTATTCATAAAGTAAATCGCAAATGAGGTTCCTTTAAAGATGCTAGGCTACAATTATTTAAATAGAAATTTGCTGATTTATTTGCAGATACATCATGAAAAATGTTTTTTTTTATCAATAAAATAAATAAATAAGGAAAGAAAGTAATAAAGAAAAAATGCATGGGTATTGTGTCAAAGCCTTATTTAATTACAAGTTGAAGAAACTGTCATATCTGAATCCACTCCAACCCAGTCCAGACATTAATTCACCTTCCCTCACCTGTCTATTGAACTGGCCTGGTTACCCGTTAACACTTCTTTACTCCTATGTATTCTTACCAGCTCTTTCACCACTGATCTTTATGTGGTATGTTTTTGCCATTCCAGTGTCCTGTGGTTTATTATTCCTGCTTTTCAACCTTTTATTTCTGCCCTTCATTTGTTTTTTTATTTCCCTGCATTCTATGTTTTCTACTCAAATTATACATGAATGAAATTTAAAACAATAAAAAAAAGTCTTAAATTCACTCCAAAATATACTGAAGTATATAAAAGTATATAATAATAATAATAATAAAACACTTTCATCCTTCATACTAAGTATTTAGAAAGCAAATCTTCTCAAATGCAAATAGTCTGCACAATTTTTAACGATGGTCCTTCCTACTTTCTCCCAGGACTTGAAGTGAAATCAGACCACATTTCCCTCCTTTATCTAAATTGTATACATTTAAAAAATGTTTAAACCGTGGGAGGTAACAAGTACATAAATGGGCTAAATAAAAATATAAGTGTGGACGGGGTGCACAATCTCAGGCCACAATCGCACACCCATTCGCACACCCGATCACACACTACA
The DNA here is from genome assembly GCF_001660625.3 of Ictalurus punctatus. Lineage (NCBI taxonomy): Eukaryota > Metazoa > Chordata > Actinopteri > Siluriformes > Ictaluridae > Ictalurus > Ictalurus punctatus. Next base: position 8,151,394 of record NC_030440.2, read on the forward strand.
AATAATTTGGAAATGCCAATCAACAAACCTACAATGCATGTCTTTGGACTTGCGGAGGAAACTGGAGTACTTGGAGGAAACCCCCGAAACATGGGAAGAACATGCAAACGCTGCACACACAGGGCGGAGGTGGGATTTCAACCCCCAACCCTGGAGGACTGAGGCAAGTGCTAACCACTTTACTTTTTTTCTTTACATTTTATACATATAGATTTGGAATGTCTTTGACCCCAAGCAATAAGGAATGCTCAACAAAAACATGAACGTTTACATTACTCCAGATCTAACACACGAACATAAACAAAGAAACTTCAAGTGTCCCACATGCAAATACCAAGTATTCCACGATACTGGACTATTTCTGTGCTGAAATGGAACTGGCTGGATTTAGTAATGTGGGTGCACCAGCTGAGAGCTGGTAAGTGGCAGGGTGGTGGACTGAATCATGGTGAATCACCCTCCAGTGTGTAGGCTCTCAGAAGGGTAGTGAATGGAAATATGACCTAACATATTATAGTGGGAGTGTGTACCCTCTTCCCACCACATACACAGCAGAACCCACTAATGTGATGAACTAATAAATACAAGCCTGCTTTCTCTCTCCGAGTGCTGGCGTGATACTGTGGGAACACCATGATATGGTGTTTATCTGCTTGGGTGGGTTCGCATGTACTGAAGTTCAAAGTCATCTATATGCCAGTATTACTAAGTGTCACATATGTAATGCATCTGACTGTCTGACTCAAAGACCAGTCTGGAACACTGATATGCCCAGCATGTGTGGGGAATCGTAATGATATAACAGCAGGACATCTTGTGTGGCTAGTGGTGGTTGCGTAGGTTAGTCCTTCTGTTTTCAGTCCTTAATTTCCTTTCTGTTTATCCTACTGAAATCTTGCAGTTATAGATATAAGTGTGTTCAAGAACTTTCCCCCTGCTTCATCTTCACCTTACTTTCTCTTGCCATTTCTCAAATTCCAGGTTTTCTGTCTTGTCAGTCCAGTGTAATATTTCCAGCCACATTGTCCTACCCTTACTTCCTTTCTTTCTCTGCTTGTACTTTTTCAGACTTTCACACAGAAGAAATCAATATGGATTAGGGGTTTGTTTGTGTGTGTGTGTTTGTGTTTATATGTGCATGCTGTAGATGTTAGGCCACAGTGCATGAAAGAAGAGAGCTCTCTTATGGGATTGGCTTAAATGCTAGTTGTGAAGGAAGTATAGTCATGACTGGAGTTTTATGAATGAAACAAATAACTTTGAATTTATCACGTCTTCACTGACAGGAGTCACAAGGCCTCTCAGTCTGATGATGTCTCTAAGGGTCTGCTAATTTTCATATAGGGTTGTATTCAGTGTTACGTGTACATAGTGAGGAGTGAACATTCAGACATCAGACATAACTACGGATGCTGTGTTTGTTTTACCTGGGAATTTTTGTCAGTTTTTTCATAAAATTTATGTCATTTTTGACCTCTGTGTGTGGGGAAAAACATGGATGCCAGGGACTTTAGCTGGACTGTGGTAATCATCCGGGGCTGAGCCAAAATTCCATGCATTTCTTTCTTGCATGTGAGGGCTAATTGCTAAACAAATTTGAAAATTTGACAAAAGGTTGGATAAAACTTGACTCAGGTGTTATCACTGTTTGCAGGACTACCAGACAGATAAAATATAAAAACCTTTTGACTATCTAACCCGAGACTAGGCTAGTATGGTGTTGCTAGCCAAGGGGAGGCACAACTAAGCTATCACTGTATGGGTTTAACTGCTACAGTACCATGCAAAGTATGTTATCTGTCCTTATGCTCTGCTCATATCATGTTCACGTAAACTGGAACTCATATAGACATTTACACACCATGTTTTGCTACTCAGCATCAGAAGATGTTGGTGTTTCAACTCCTTTCTGGTAAAATAAAAATTTTTTTTTTTTAAAAACCAACAGTGTATTTCCTCTGACTGTGTGAGCTAGCGTTTGGCAGAATTGAGAGCTGTCAGCCAATAAGACACAAGTATTTTCCTGTAAACCCTGTCTGATTAGTCTTGCCTCCGTTAGCTGAGGATAAAATACAACACTCTGTTCACTAATGACACAAAATTATAAAATTACAACATTGCCATCTTCTTTTACTGAATGCCCAGTCCAGGTGTCGCCCTTGACCAACGCCTTCATGATCATCTTTTTGTTAGCAGCAATCTACCTGTACTCTTCTGAAAAAATACCCCATGGAAATTGTTGTTTTTTTGACATATTTGGACAAGTAAACGTTTGATCCTCTTTGAAACAGTGTCTATTAATAAAGGTGATACACTCTATAAAATGACACATAAAACTGACATTTTGTAGTAATTTTCACTATTTAAATGAACAAAAAACAGATCAGTCACATGGAAAAAGTAAGTACACCCCTATATTTGTCACACTAAAATTAGAAACAGGTGTTGAAGATTGGGTGCCAATTGATTAGAACCTGTTTAGGGAGTGCAGGTGGAACTTGTGCTATTTATTCCTCTCTCATATCTAGTGTTTGGTGTTCCCTTTGTTATTGAGGTGTGTGGTGTCATCATGCCAAGATCTGAAGAGTTCTGTAAGACCTTCAGTAAAAAGGTTGTGGATGCCTATGAGCCTGGGAAGGAATTTAAAAAGATCTCCAAATTATTTGAAATACATCATTCCACTGTAAGGAAAATCATCTACAAGTGGTGCAGATTTCAAATGACTTTGTGCAGGACTGGCCATCCCAGCAAATTCAGCCCAAGAGCAGACCGTCTGATGCAAAAAGAAGTCTCAAGAACCCCAAAATCTCATCACAGGATCTGCTAGTAAGTTTTGCAACTGTCAGTGTCAAAGTGCATGCTTCTACAATCAGAAAAAGACTGCACAAATTTGACCTGTATTGGAGGCATGCCAGGAAAAATCTTTGCTGTGTAAAAAGATCATTAGAGCAAGACTACAGTTTGCCAATGAGCATATAGGCAAAGACCAGGCCTTTTGGAATAATGTGCTCTGGACAGTTGAATCAAAGATAGAGTTGTTTGGCCACAGTAACAGCAGACATGTTTGGCCCAGACCAAAGACAGCTTTTCAGGAGAAGCACCTCATACCAACTGTGAAGCATGGTGGTGGAAATGTTATGGTTTGAGGTTGCTTCACTGCCTCAGGGACTGGACAGCTTTCATTCATTTATTCATCTATGAATTCTGCATCATATCAAAGAGTGCTTCAAGATAATGTGAGGCCATCCGTCCAAAAGTTGAACCGAAAATGGACCTTTCAACAGTATAATGATCATAAGCACACTAGCAAATCCACCAAGGAATGGCTCAAAAAGAAGAAATGAAGGGTTGTGGAATGGCCTAGTCAAAGCCCAGATTTGAATCCCATTTAAATTTTTGGTGCATCTGATAATTTTATTATGAAAAAATAAGACTGCTCTTTTAGCATATTATTGAGTGGTAACTCGTTCCAGTACTCCAGTGTTAAAATGCGGAACTCATTTATAAAATACATAAGGGTTGGCAGGACTAATACAGCAATTCCACAGTTCAAATACCTCAGTTTTAGATAATGTAAATATGCTCAAAAATTGTATAATGGCATTTTAAATATATACGTAGATATGGCATTAACAATTAGTTAATTTTATAATTCATCCTTGTAGAAGCCACTTTTTTAGACTTCTGTTGCATGCTGATTGTCACAACAAATTTAGGACCTCTACCTACTGAAAGTGGGCTGTAGCCATAGTAGATGACTGCTTGGTCAGCTTATCCAGTATATGTGGACATGTTTTTCTTCCATAGCAGAGCACAAATTAACCAAAAATATTATTAACTCTAAAACGCAAAATATTATAATGAAAGCAAGGCAAAGTACATCCTGTGCACATGGCCTAAATTTTTTAAATCTCATCATTACATGCATATAATTTACTACATCAGTACGCCAAATAAAAACACAATAAAATAATTATTGTTTTTATGACTGGTTCTCTCACTTCTCCATTTCCAATTCTGCCTAAGCTTCATGCTGTCTATTGCAGGCAGTACAAAATATAACGCTGCTTCTAGTTCATCTTATTAAAAATGTGCTACCGTTGGGGTCAGAAGTTTACATATGCCTTGCAGAATCTGCTAAATGTTAATAATATTTTTTAAATAAGCAGGATCATAAACAATGCATTTCTGTTGTTTATTTAGTGCTGCCCTGAATAAACTATTTCACATAACAGATGTTTACATATAGTCCACAAGACACAATAACAGCTGAATTTACACAAGTTTACATTTGCTTGATTCTTAATACTGTTTGTTGTTACCTAGATGATCAATGACAGTTTATATATTTTGTATTACGAATCAAGCAATATTATATAATAATATATACACATTTTATATATATATATATATATATATATATATATATATATATATATATATATATATATATATATATATATATATATATATATATATATATATATATATCCATCCTCAACCGCTTATCCGTTAATCGGGTCGTGGGGGCAGCAGCTCCAGCAGGGGACCCCAAACTTTCCTTTCCCAAGCCAGATTAACCAGCTCTGACTGGGGGATCTTGAGGCATTCCCAGACCAGTGTGGAGATATAATCTCTCCACCTGATCTTGGGAGGTTCTCCCAGCTGGACGTGCCTGGAACACCTCCCTAGGGAGGCGCCCAGGGGCATCCTTACCAGGTGCCTGAACCACCTGAACTGGCTCCTTTCAATGCAAAGGAGCAGCGGCTCTACTCCTATCTCTAAGGGAGAAGCCAGCCACACTCCTGAGAAAACCCATATCGGCCGCTTGTACCCGGGATCTAGTTCTTTCGGTCACTACCCAGCCTTCATGACCATAGGTGAGGGTAGGAACGAAAATTGCCCGGTAGATAGAGAGCTTTGCCTTCCGGCTCAGCTCTCTTTTCGTCACAACGGTGCGGTAAAGCGATTGCAATTCCGCTCCCGCTGCTCCGATTCTCTGGCCAATCTCCCGCTCCAATGTCCCCTCACTCCTGAACAAGACCGAAGTACTTGAACTCCTTCACTTGGGTTATGACCAACCCCCACCTGGAACGAGTCTGAATTTTGCAGAGAATCTGGACACAGCTCTCCCTTTTGGCGTACAGCGATTGGATAGGCCTAAGAAGGGGACCCCTCACCCCATACTCCCTCAGCACCTCCCACAGTAAACCCCTGGGGACCCGGTCATATGGCTTCTCCAGATTCACAAAACACATGTAGACCGGATGGGCACACTCCCAGGCCCCCTTCAAGATCCTTGTGAGAGTAAAGAGCTGGTCCGTTGTTCCACGACCAGGACAGAATACGCATTGTTCCTCTTCAATCCGAGGTTCGGCTATTGGTCGGACCCTCCATTCCAGCACCTTGGAGTAGACTTTACCAGGGAGGCTGAGAAGTGTGATACCCCTATAATTGGCACACACTCTCTGGTCCCCCTTTTTGAACAGGGGAACCACCACCCTGGTCTGCCACTCCTTGGGCACTGTTCCTGACTTCCACGCAATGTTGAAGAGGCGTGTCATCCAAGACATCCCCTCCACAACCAGAGCTTTCAGCATTTCTGGACAGATCTCATCAATCCCTGGGGCTTTGCCACTGTGTAGTTGTTTGACTATCTCAGTGATCTCCACCAGGGAAATTGACGATGATCCCCCATCAGCCTCCACCTCTACCTCTACCATAGAGGGCGTGTTAATCGGATTCAGGAGTTCCTCAAAGTGTTCTTTCCACCGTGCAATAACCTCCTCAGTTAAGGTCAACAGCGTCCGATCTTTACTGTACACAGCTTGGATGGTTCCCCATTTCCCCTGGTTTTCCAGAAACACCTTCTTGCCGACCGAAAGTACTTCTTCATGTCCTCTCCGAACTTTTCCCACACCTGCTGCTTTGCCTCTTTCACGGCAGAGGATGCAGCCCTTCGGGCCTGTCGGTACCTTGCAACTGCCTCCGGAGTCCTCTGGGATAACACATCCCAGAAGGCCTCCTTCTTCAGTCGGACGGCTTCCCTGACCACCAGTGTCCACCATGATGTTCGAGGATTACCACCCTTTGAGGCACCTAAGACCTTGAGACCATAGCTGTCTGCTGCAGCTTCAGCACTGGAGGCTTTGAACATTGCCCACTCAGGCTCAATGCCCCCAACCTCCACAGGGGTGCCAGAAAAACTCCACCGGAGGTGTGAGTTGAAGATCTCACGGACAGGGGCCTCCTCCAGACATTCCCAGTTCACCCACACTACCCGTTTGGGCTTTCTAGGTCTGTCCAGAGTCTTCCGCCACCCCTTGACCCAACTTACCACAAGATGGTGATCAGTCGACAGCTCTGCCCCTCTCTTCACCCAAATGTCCAGAACATGCGGCCTCAAATCAGATGATACAATTACAAAATCGATCATCATCCTTCGGCCTAGGGTGATACCACATACGCTTACGAGCCTCCTTATGTTAGAACATGGTATTCATTATAGACAGTCCATGGCTAGCACAGAAGTCCAACAACAAATGCCCGCTCGGGTTTAGATCAGGGAGGCCGTTCCTCCCAATCACGCCACTCCAGGTATCTCCATCATTGCTCACATGCGCGTTGAAGTCTCCCAGCAGAACTATGGAGTCCCCTACTGGTGCCCCATACAGGACTCCGTTCAGGGTCTCCAAGAAGACCGAGTACTCTGAACTGGTGTTCGGTGCATATGCACATACAACAGTCAGAGTTTTCCCTCCCAGAACCCGTAGGAATAAGGAGGCGACCCTCTCGTCAACCGGGGTAAACTCCATCGTAACGGCGCTCAACAGGGGACTTGTGAGTATCCCCACACCCGCCCGACGCCTCACACCCTGGTCAACTCCAGAGGAGAATAGAGTCCATCCCCTATCCAGGAGTACGGTTCCAGAACCGAGACTGTGCATAGAGGTAAGCCCCACCAGATCTAACTGGTAGCGCTCCACCTCCACAAGTTCCAGTTCCTTCCCCCACAGAGAAGTGACGTTCCACGTCCCCAGAGCCAGCCTCTGCCGCCCGAGTCTGGCCCATTGAGGCCCCTGACCTTCACTGCCACCCATGTAGTGGCACACCCAACCCCCACTGTTCACCCCACGAGTTGTGGGCCCATAGGATGGAGAGGGGGGTGCCATGTTGCTTTTTCGGGCTTTGCCCAGCTGGGCTCCATGGCTAACCCAGCCACCAGGTGCTCGCAGTCGGGCCCTCCCTCTGGGCCGGGCTCCAGATGGGGGCCCTGGGCGTCCTCCAGGCAGGGTAACTCCTCCTCTCTTTGCTTTTTTCATGAGGGTTTCTTTGAACCATTCTTAGTCTGGCCCCTCCCCCGAGACCACTTTGCCTTGGGAGACCCTACCAGGAGCACAAGGCTCCGGACAACACAGCTCTCAGGTTCATAGGGACACACAAACCTCTCCACCACAATAAGGTGACGGTTCCCGGAGAAATATATATATATATAAATAGTTTGCAGATTCTGTATTGTAAACTTATGACTGCACCTGTATATCAAGTGCGAATATTAATGATGTAAAATTGCAGTGAATATATTTACAATATATTACATATCCACTATTATATGTTCATTTGAATCCTTGCCTACTTATTGAGCAGTCATTGAGTCTAAACTCTATTTTATCTCTTGCTTTTATGCTCTTATGCTGCATCATGTTACATTTTTAAGGGGATTAAAGAAAAGTGCTTGACTTTAAAGGCAGTAGTCTAGACACAATTTTAAAAAAAAAAACGTTGTACACAAGAAAACTATGGCAACCTCAGCGGCTTGAACTGCACGAGTAATTTTAAAAGAAAGTCAAGTTAAACAGCTGCATAATATATATCTGAATATGGAGATGTACGGTATGTAGAGCAACAATTCTTTTTTTTCAGATCCTCAGAGAGTTCTTTGCCATGAGGTGCCATGTTGAACTTCCAGTGACCAGTATGAGGGAGTGTGAGAGCGATGACACCAAATTTAACACACCTGCTCCCCATTCACACTTGAGACCTTGTAACACTAACAAGTCACATGACACCTGCGAGGGAAAATGGCTAATTGGGCCCAATTTGGACATTTTCACTTAGGGGTGTACTCACTTTTGTTGCCAGCGGTTTAGACATTAATGGCTGTGTGTTGAGTATTTTGAGGGGACAGTAAATTTACACTGTTATACAAGCTGTACACTCACTACTTTACATTGTAGCAAAGTGTCATTTCTTCAGTGTTGTCACATGAAAAGATATAATCAAATATTTACAAAAATGTGAGGGGTGTACTCACTTTTGTGAGATACTGTAACTTTGAAACTTAAGTTACTAACTCTGAACATGCCCTTAGTGATGACACAAAGGCATTTGAATTCTCTGTTGTAAATCCTTACATCAGTAGTGTTGAGTGATCAAGTAGTGGTACAATTACAAGAAGTATAACACAGATAACATAACTTCAGATAGAGATGTTACTATGTTTTTTGTCTTATTATAGATCATTAAAATGTGTAGCAAGTCATTATTGTATCTTTCACACAGCTTCACAGAGGCTTGTTTAATGTTGTGTTAGTAACAAAAACTTTAAGTGTAACTATATATTCCAGTAAATTGCAATATAAAGAAATGCCCACTTTCCACTTTCACATTTTTTTTCCTAAACCTGAAAGACAGAAGTTTTTAAAAAAAAAAATTTCTTTATGGGGATGAATCTTTGAGCAAACGATTCCTGACTCCAGTAGATCAGGACCAGTAGATCAAAGTGAATTGAGACCCACTGGCCCAGAGGCATTGCATGCAGTGATGGACATATGCTTAGTGTTGAGAGACGGCCTCAGGCCAGAATGCTGTTCGTCTGCTACTGTGAATCTGCCATGTGACAGTACATGCCTAGAACTGGCAACATGGCCCGTAGAGTGATTTATGATGGATGCTGACTGTGGAAACCTCGTCCCAGAGGCTCAGAAAAAAGGAAAAGTGCCCCACAGCACCACCAAGGCCATGAGATCCTCACAGCAGCCTGTAGCACGATGATGTATTATATTAGATCTACTACGTACTGCGCCGATGGCAGACATGGTATATCGCAAAGTAATTCATCTACGGGTATTGTTAGGGTTAGGGTTAAAACATCCAGTATGTAGTGGATCTAATCCAATACGTCATCGCACTACAGGCTGCAGAGAGGACACACTTACCAACACCTCTGTTGCTAGAGGTCTCGACAATTGTAACTCATTACAGTATCCTGTAATTGGCAAAGCTTCCCAGGAGTGAAGGTGTGTGAAGCATGAAAACAATGTATGTGTGTGTGTGTGTGTGTGTGGGTGGCTGTGTGTGGAGGGTTTTACAGTAATAGTGCTTGTTTATCCTTCTGTGTTTGTTCATAATGCTGAGCTGATTTTGTGCATTTTTGATGGAGAAATCCCCTACGAATTCTAGTGTGAGTATGCAGATGTTCAAAGGTGCATTCACATCTATCATCCGTCAGAATGGCACCACTAAGCTGTGAGGTCGGCATCCGCAGGCACCTGGGGAGTAGGGAACAGTATCAACATGGCTTCAAACATTACAGATGCGCTATCAAACGTTCTCTAAGCACTCCTCCTGCGAGAGCTTTGTATGACGAGGCGGCAGCTGCTTTTTGCTTACCACACTCACACACATACACATGCACATTTTCCCCTTCTGTGCAATGGTATAGTCAGGGTTAAAGCCAGTCTATATTCATATTCCTCTCTACTATATCTCTTCCTCTCTCATCCTAATTTACCTCTGTCATTCACTGCCTCCGCCTACCCTGAAGAAGCATAGTGGATATGTCCGGCAGGGCTTGAGGGAAGAGAGAGGTGGGGGTGGACGTGAAATGGTACAGTCTGATAGATGGAGCAGGGGAGAGACGGAGAGACAGAGTGTGTGAGCGGAATAGTAAAAGAGCCCCAGAGACGAGGGTAGAAGAAGGGGGAGGGGGAGGTGGAGGGGAGTCACACTGCCAGAAAATTGCCTTGCTTGTTTGGTGATTAGTTTACCTCCTGGGTTCTTCTTTTCTTTTTGTGGTCTTACTCGCCGTTTTCTTCCCCTTGCTCCTCATGCTTACTCTCTTGCCCAGATCATCCCCCCATCATTCAGGTTGTCCTCCTTTTTCTGTAATTTCCACACTCTATATCTCTTGAGCTTCCTCAACTTGTCTCAAGGCTAGAACATTACACTTTGACTCAACATGGTATTTCATACGTCTAGGCCTTATTTCCCTTTTAACACAGGAAAAAGCATGCTTCCTAGCATGCTTCCTAGTCAGTTGATATGTAGAGGGAAAAAGTCCTTTTGGAGAAAAAAAATGAGCATAGATCTTTGTGCAGAACACAGCAGTGAAACCAGGCTATTTACAGTGACAAATTACCCACTTATAAATGCAGACACTAGCAAACACTCTGCAAAGTTTGTGTGCCTTGGAACTCTGAAAAGGATTTGCTTGTGGGCTACCACTGACTGCAGGGCATCTTAGGAGCACAAAATAACAGGAAACCATTCTTTGTAAAAGAACCTTAATAATAAGCCACCATTCCAATTTACTATCTCCAATGTCAGTATCCTGCACTCTAGTTGGGTCAGCTTCTATAGCTAACAATCGTCTGAAAGGCAACTAGGTCAAGCTCTGTCTTTTCATCCTAGATTAGTCAAGCCTCTTGTTTGCTTGACGTGAGCCATCATTCTCCAAAGGAGCAATAAAGCATCTCACCCTGTTCCATACAGCGGAAATCCCCCACTCTACTATTTTCTGTTTAAAATCCATAGGAGCTACCCTGTTTTTTTCTTTCTGCTTCTTTCTGCTTTTGTTGTTAAAAATTATAACAATCTCTTTTGTCCATTTTTGTTTATGGGATGAAAACCTTTTTTCTCCAAAATGGTAACTTTTTTAGGGGAAATGTTCTTAATACCTGTTAAGATAGGGTTTACTTTTCAAAGGCTATACAAAAATGTAACGCTTATTTATTTATCCATCCATCTATCCATTTTCTGTACTGCTTATCTTTCACAGGGAAACCTGGAGCCTATCTCAGGGGACTCAAGGCAGGGGACACCCTGGACGGGGTGCCAACCCATCGCAGGGCACAATCACACACACACATTCACACACTATGGACAATTTGGAAATGCCAATCAGCCTACATCGCATGTCTTTGGACTGGGGGAGGAAACTGGAGTACCCGGAGGAAACCTCCAAAACATGCACACAGGGCGGAGACAGCTAATTAGTGAATTAATTTATTAATTTATTCAAAAACATTTTGAAAAAATACAAGGTTTTCAGAAAGTATCACATGGAGTGAACAACTCAACTAGACCACATCATCATAGCCATAATTGCTGCTTTAGTTCTCTCTCTCATTTTGTGATGTTATTTGTATAGTGTCCTTACACATAGCAGTTAAGAATCCAGATTTCGACTGCCGGTGGACTTACCAAATATTGATCCATTTACTCCTAAAAGGTCACACAATATAAAACATGGCTGGCAATTTCAAATGGTGTTAAAAAGTTGTTACAGGGTTAGTTATGACTGTCATATGAAATACACTATGTTTCATTTTCTTGTAGGTGAAAGTGGTTTCTTTCACAGTGGTTTCTATTAAACGTATTTCTATCTAAGTAATTGTTTTAATAATTAGGATACATGTCTAATTATTCAAATTGGTGTCTTAAATGAACATATCACAATGGAATTTTAATTATTTAGAAATTTAGAACCATGATGTTTCATTGCACAAAACTTGAAATATCAAGGAACTATCATAGTCCAACAGATGTGTTACCTCAGCAATAGTGTGCCATTTATTACCACAAGGCATCAAAACATCTGTAGGACTGTAGAATTTTATTTGAAATCAGTCAAATAAGTGTTAAAGCAGTGAAGGGTTACCATTAAGGCTGTAGCCATTGTCACGTCCATGACAAGTCCAAAACCAGTACTAGTTGCGATCTAATCAAGATTGAATATTAAGGGGGTCAAAGCCAAGTCAAGAGTCTAAATGTCCAACTGAAAGCAAGAGTCACAATTGAGACCCAAATCCATCAAATACACTATATGGCCAAAGGTATGTGGACACCTGACCATCACACCCATATGTGCTTTTTTAACATCCCATTCCAGATTTAGTGTCATCCCACTGTTATAATAACCTCCACTAGTCTATAAAGGCTTTCCACTAGATTTGGCGTGTGGCTGTAGGGATTTGTGTTCATTCAGCCACAAGAGCACTGATGAGGTCAAGTACTGATGTTGGGTGAGGAGGTCTGGCATGTACAGTAGTCAGCATTCCAGTTCTCTGTGGCAGCAATTTGTGGAAAGCCTACATATGGGTATGGTGGTCAGGTGTCCACAAACTTTTGGCCATAGCGTTTTCAACTAATTGACTTAATAAATAAGCTATGTTTTCTAGAAGAAGGAGTTGCTTCTTGTCAAACTTTGTGCATGCAAAAAGAAAAGACAACCCAAACTTTTGGATGAGACCAACACAATACAAATAAGTCTGAGACAAATCCAAGTCAATACAGAAAATATCTTGAGACTGGACCCAAATCAGAGACCTTATTCAAGTCCATACCTACAGCCCTATTCACCATACTGTACCTTTTCTTTGTGGTAGTAACATAATAAAAACCACAAACTACAGTCACAGACTGTTGCAAAATGACTGGGAAATAAAACAAAAATCTTTCATGGTTACCATGAATTTTTCAACAAGGCAAGGAAAACCAACAGTAGCAGGAAAAGATCTACATGGGAAACTTGGCCATGTACAGTAAGGCCATGTGTTCTCTGTGTGGTGTAGATAAATGGACCAGTTAACAGGAATCTGAGCACAGTGCTAATCTACTATTCATATGTATCCAGCCACAGGAGAGCAGAGCATCTATTTACAGGAGATCATTGCCTTTTAGTGCCATGGCCACTGTTTTTTGGCTAGAGAACAAATTGAAAAGGGCAAAGCTTCTACCCAATTTGCTGCTATTTGCAACCCCTGGGCAACCGTGCTGTGCATTCTGACTGTGATGAAGGAGTAGCATGTAAAATGTTTTTGTAGCTGAAGATTTTTTCTCAGGAACTGGGACACACGTATAAAGGCATACAAGGACAATGGATCATAGGACAGCGGTTTGGCATGCAGAAATCGCACAAGGTCTTGAGACAGTTTCCTATATGATGGCAAATAATATTTCCTCATTAGGAAAGTGAGCACAACTCTGTACTGACCATGGTGACATGGTTCGAGTCTCTCCTTCCAAGCCTTGATGTAAACTCATTAATCAGAGACTAATATGGCAGTCGATGTGACAGTGAATGGGAGGTCACGGATGACTGCATGGCTGTAGCTTGCACTGCCAGACGGAAGCAGTTGTGCTTTCGTCACTGCCACCTCCCTCCTCCTCCCTCTCATGGTGAGCTCATGGTCATGTGATCAGCAGCCTTGCCGCCCCCATGAGCAGGCGGTTGCTAATAGTGACAAAATGTGGCTGTGTGGAGCCAGGCAGAGCGTGAGAGACTCAGAGCTCCACTGATGACTGGGAGCTGTGAGACTGTGGGAAACACACACACACATATACACACACACACACACACACACACACACACACACACACACACACACACACACACACACACACATCCAAGGGAGTCAAGCTTTTGTTTGCAAATAAAATTCAGAGTTATTGGATTCACTGATATAAACCCCAGTTGTATTTATTGCATCAGTATTGAATTTAGCTTGAAGATTAGTTTAGACAAGACCGACACTAACATATGTGTCCAAAAATACCCAGTACATCCTAGAAAGAGTTTAGTTTTGTTAATTATTTGAGCTGTCACCATAAGAGACATGCTGATTCCTCAGTTCCATTGGAGCATTAGTCACTATTTGACAAAGGAAGTTGTTTACTGCCAGTGAGACCTTTGAGGAGCTCTAGCGCTGTCACAACACTGTCAGTGAAGGTCTAATGTACTTAATCTGCACGTCTCTCACCTTCTACTCTCATTTTCTTGAAGAGTTACTTGTGTACAGTTGTACGGAGATGTAGTCAATGATAACATCATGGTTATCCACAGGTATGGGGACAAAATTGGAAATATGTCCACACTAACAATGAGAATGGAAGCTTTATGAAAACAAAATCAACATCTTTTATTTATTTATTTATTTTATTCTGTTTTGGCTTTAAACACTTTACCCCATTACTTCAGAAGTGATTACGCGAGCAGGGCTATACATATTATATGAGTAGGGGATACAAGAACATACTTATATACACATACATATTATGCATACATAGATATAGGCAGTCCCTCCATTATGGTGAAGCAATCAGGGAAGCTGTCACCAATCCAGACATAGTGGGAGACCGTAGGAGGGTTTAGTAGTTCATTGACATTCAGAATAAAACTGTCTGAAATATGTTTGAGCAGACAAGGATGGTCAAAAATGTGGATCTATGTATTATTTGCAACTCATCATTCACAAATTTCCCATATTTTGCTAAATTGTTTGGTGTGCTGCATTTTCCACTATAAGAGCTTCCACACCCACTGAAACTTTCATGGCTAATTACAGACCTTGTTATCATATGGAGAGGGCCTCTGGTTATTAGGTATTTTCATTCCTACAGGTGTGCTAAGATGTCACATAAGTCAGTCACATAAACATAAAGAAAAAGGGAAGATGGACTGGTTAACTTGAGGGTGTGTATGGCAGAGTTCTTAAATCTCTCTCTCTCTCTCTCTCTCGTGACCTTTCTATCACTTACAGTTGCAGTCAAAATTATTCAACACCCACTGCAAATCAGGTTTATTGTCAAAATTTACAGACTTTCAGCTGTTTGCAATGAACAAATCAAACTAAAGCAATTGAAATAGTTCAACAAATGGTTCAAGTTCTTTCCCCAATTTCAACTGAAAATGCAACTTATAATGATTTCTCCAGTCTCAAAATTATTCAATCCCTGAACATAATCCCTCAAAACATCACAAATATGCAAAACAGGTGTTGTCTCATGCACTCAAGCAGGTGTGCTTGAGCTGGAAGATATCAAATACACGAACTGGCTAGGGGTAGAAAATGTATGAAATACCTGGACGGGGCAGAATAAGGAAGCCATCAACAGCTGCAACCAGATTTCTGAGAAGGCAGGTTGTGAAAAACCCTCGAGTGACTGCAAAAGACCTGCAGCAAGACTTGGTGGCAACAGGCACTGAGCACAGTAAGGCCCATACTAAATGCAGAAGGTTTCCATGCCAGAACTCCAAGATGTTCAGCACTACTGAAACAAAAGCACACGAAAAGTCAGCTCAAAATCATAAAAATAACTCACAGAAGTTTTGACATTCTGTTCTGCGGAGCGATGAAACAAAAATGGAACTTTTTGGCACAATGGATCAGCAATATATCTGAAAGAAGAAGAATGAAGAAAGAACACTGTCTCCACAGTTAAGCATGGTGGTGGCTCGGTGATGCTCTGGGGCTGCTTTGTGTCCTCTGGTACTGGAAACCCGCAGCGTGTGGAAGGCAAGATGGATTCATTGAAGTATCAGGAAATCCTATGAGATAAACTTCATGCCATCTGTGAAGAAGCTGAAGCTTGTGCGTCTGTGAGGAATCTGAAGCTTGGGTGTCATTGAACCTTCCAACAGGACAATGATCCCAAGATACCTCAAATTCCACCAAGGCTTGGTTGCAGAAGAATCCTGGAAGATTCTACAGGGCCATCACAGTCACCTGACTTGAACTCCATAGAAAACCTTTGGTGGGATTTGAAGAAGGCGGTTGCAGCACACAAACCCAAGAATGTTACTGAACTGGAGGCCATTGCTCATGAGGAATGAGCTAAGATTCCTCAGAAACACTGCCAGAAGCTATGCATCTCATTTGCAGCAGGTCATAACAGCAAAAGGGTGCTTTATTTAGTACTAAAGATGCTTGCCATGAAGGGGGTGAATAATTTTGAGACTGGAGAAATCATTATAAGTTGTATTTTCAGTTGAATTTGGGGAAAACACTTGAAGCATTTGTTGGGTTGAACTATTTCAATTGCTTTTGTTTGATTTGTTCATTGCAAACAGTTGAAAGTCTGTCAATTTTGACAATACACCTGATTTGCAATGGGGGTTGAATCATTTTGATTGCATCTGTTCTCTCTATATCTTCATGAGTTGATTGCAGTGAGGTGAAAATCAAATGCATTGCCTCTAATCAGCTTCATATCACATTTACCCCTTAGCTAATGGTGTGTACAGCATCCACACAATGCCTCCTTATTAAGAACGTGGCAGAGTTTTTAATTCACCTGCCTTAGTCTGGCTTTTTTATATTTGATATGATTAGCTGTGGCTGGGGAGCACAGTGGCTTCGTGGTTAGCACATTTGCCTCGCATCTTCGGAGTTGGGGGTTCAAATTCCGCCTCTGCCCTGTGTGTGTGGAATTTGCATGTTCTCCCCGTGCTTCGGGGATTAACCCTGGGTATTGCAGTTTTCTCCCCTAGTCCAAAAACGTTTTGTAGCCTGAATGGCATTTCCAAATGGTCTGTAGTGTAGGAATGGGTGTGTGAATGTAGGTGCAACTGTGCCCAGTGATGGGTTGGCACCCCTTTCCAGGGTGTCCTCTGCTGTCAGAGATTTCCCCTCACACAGTACCAAGCCTTTTTCCTGTGTTCAAGTTTCTGGTGTTTTGATCCATTTTCTGTTTTCTCGTTTTGTCCTTTTGCCTTGCCTGCCTTATGTATGTTTGTTGATCACCTGACCTTTGCCTGTTTTCGACCACATTATTGATTCATGTTTTGGATTTGTCTGCTCGATTTCCTTAATAAAGCTCTTTACTGCACATGCATCCTTCATCTCCCTGCTAACCGTGACACCTGCCTTGTGCCCCGAGTTCTCTGGAATAGGCTCCAGGCTCCCTGTGACCCTGTGTAGAATAAGCAGTGTGGAAAATGGATGGATGTATGGATTTACGTTTATGTGATGCTGGAAGCCTCAACTGCTTCAGTCTGGTCTTCAACTAACCAGTTCCAGTGAGCCTGTGAGCACGGTAGCCTCAGATTCCTGTTCTTGGCTGACAGGAATGAAACACGGTGTGATCTGCTGTTGTAGCCCATCCACCTCAAGGTTCAATGTTGTTGTGCATCCTGAGATGCTTTTCTGTTCACCATGGTTGTAAATAGTGCTTACTTTAGTACAAATCAGTCTGGCCACTAGTCTGACGTCTCTCATCAGCAAGGTGTTTCCTCCCATAGAACTGCCACACACTTAGGTATTTTTTGTTTTTTTGCACTATTCCGTGTAAACTCTAGAGAGCACTGTGTCTGAAAATCCCAGGAGCTCTGCAGTTTCTGAAATACTGAAACCCTTTTTGTGGTCTGCCACAAAAAGGTCTTCCACAAACAACCAACAACTGATGTTTGATGTGAAAATTTACTGACATTCCTGACCTGCATTTTATGCATTGTACTGCAGTCACATGATTGGCAGCTTGGGTAATTGCATGAATAAGCAGGTATACCTATTAAAGTGTCCGTTTAGAGCATGTCATATGGTGAAACTGCACTTTATTTAACATCAAAGAGTTAATTGCTCTTCTCAGGCTAACTTGAATCACTATGTCTCCTTCCATAAATATTATGTGGGTTTCATTGATACATAGAAAGGCTTTCGTGTCCCACAGGGAAGTGTTTAAGCCCAAACTGTCATAAAATGAGGCATTTTCCTGCTTCCTCTGGGGAGGATTGGGAGCCTTTAAATCTTCCACTGTCACACTTTCATAAAAGCCCAAATTGAATTCCTAGCCATTTGTATGTCGTCGCCCCCCCCCCCCCCCCCCCCCAAGTGAATAGGACCGCAGCTATAAATACTTCAGACACAGAGTGCCAAACATATTCTGTATAATGAGGGGAACCTGAAAAGAGGCACAAAGCCAGGAGACACAAGAAGGTAAAGAGAAACAAAATGTGGTCTGGAATTGGAGCTCTCACGGCAGGTAGTGTAGCAGACCTCATTGACAGTCTCAGCAATGTTCCTTCTCAGCTTCATCGAGTGACTCACTGAATGAGTCATATGAATCCTGCTTCACAAACACATACCCCTCTCATCACGTAAACAAACAAAATCACATTCACATATGCAGACCTTTTACCCTCAGCCCTCTCCACAACTGAACAATCCTTTTCTCATAACACACACAAACGCTTGTATCCAAGGCAGCCAAGATGCCTTCTGTAGCGTGCAGCAGGGGGTTAGTCACATAGCTCCTCATCGTTTCAGTACAGTGTGTACCAGTCAGCAGCATGTCTGCTGGAGTCTGTAGTACATAGAGTTCACAGTAATCACCTTGTGTTCCTTGTGAGCAGTTATGGCTGTTGGCAAAATTAGTTAAAAAATGTTAAAACTTTCAATACATTGGCAATGAAATTATTAGGGTTGAACACTGTATCGCTTAAAGACAGATAGCAGCATTCATCCATCCTACACTGGGCTGCGGGGAGCCAGGAGCCTATCCCAGGGACTCAGAGCACAAGGCAGGGGACACACTGGACGGGGTGCCAACCCATCACAGTGCACAATCACACACACACTCACACACCCATTCACACATTATGAACAATTTGGAAATGCCAATCAGCCTACAACACATGTCTTTGGAGGAAACCGGAGTACATGGAGGAAACCTCCAAAGTACAGGGAGAACATGCAAGCTCCAGACACACAGGGCAGGATTCAAACTCCCAACGCAGGAGGTGTGACGCAAACACTAAGGCACGGTGCCCCCTGTAGCTACATTCAAGATTTGTATTTTTTTTTAAGTGTTGAAAGTTGGTAATATGCAACAGGATTCATGCCATGGTTTAGCATCTTTTTTTGTTTGATTAGTACTTAGACTATTTACTTTTAGTTTCCCCTTCATTGGCATTTTAAGTCAAAAACAGATGGTAAGAGTAAATTATTCACCTTGTTTGTGTTCATTACACCAGACACTGTATCTCACATGCACCTTCTCAATCATTGCTGTGTCATGGATGTGTCAGCAAAGCATGCTGAAAAATATCAACCAAAATGCACATAAAATGTGTGTTTTACTCTGCACAATCACCTGACACAACAGTCACTGTTAGGCTATATGAATTTACTGGCTGGGCTAGACAGAAATCAGCCACAGCATTCCTTCTTCATAAAATTCTGCATATTTATTCTTATGACCATTGGTGGTGTTGTTGCACTTTTTATTTTGGTTCCACGAAAGACCAAAATAATCTGCCTTAAGACTTTTGCTCACAACAAATATTCTGAAGTGGATGCCAAAAATTAAACCTGATGCTGATGTCTATTAACCTTTGAAAGACGGAGCGACTTAGCCCTGCTAGCCCATTTAAACCAGCCAGTTATAATGATAGTTATAGTTAGTTTCTGCAACGCTTGAATGCACGTGTAGTTTAGCTTGTTTGCTTGTATACATGCATGTCTGCTCCACCTTTTATCCCCTTGCCTTTTCTACTTTAATTCCCATACAGACGATGCCTGGTCTTCAAGCAGGAGTTAATTAAACAGAAACAATGCACTACAGGCCTTGAATCATTAGTCATTAACGCATGGGTGCGGCAGGGTACGGGCTGGATCGGTGGCACAGACAGGCAGAGCACTTAGACATGGCCTGGCCAACTAAGCCAAATGCAGGCTAGCTAACGAGGCGTGAGCAAACGCTATGATCTCAGCACGAATAATTCATAGGAGCCATGTTTCAGGCCACAGCGCCGCAACAAGAGTCAGTGAAGAGCTTCAGCCTGACTACACCCTCAAATCTGACAGGAAAACCTGTAGTACATGCTTGTCAGTGTGTGAATGTACGTTTTATATAAATGTTGCCACATTTATGTTTCATAAGAGTTATGGATCTTTTACTTTAATTGCATCTATGGAAACATATCCGCCTCCCACGGGAAGCTAGTAATTGAATTTTATTTATCTAATTTGCCCATTCATTTGCTCTCTTTTATCTTGTTTACTGTTGCCATGCTTTGTACTGAGGTTTGAATATAGTTTTTCACTGTATATTTGAATGAAGGATACAGTATGTGTACAGAAGAAGGCAAAATTGCAGAATTTTTTTGTTTTGACATGTATCTGAAACATTACTTATGAAGCAGCATGCACAGAAAAAACTGTTGCCTTGAAATCTATGATAATTCATTGTTTATACTAGGGTAGATGTACTAGATATATACATACAAGTTAAAAAAAATCAAAGAATAAAAATAGAAAATAAAGATGTTAATATATTTTACAAGCTCAAATGTAACATGCTTTTAATAACAGGTTTTGACATTTAACATTCAATGTTATAATGTGCAATAATGTACAACACCTACTTAAGGTCCCAAGAGGTACTTAAATCAAATCATTTTGACAAGCAAAAACTTTGTAACCCTTGCTTATAGAATATATTGCTTTGGGAAGTGTTAAATGTAACGCCTAAATGAGGATTTAAATAGGGTTAATTGAGGATTTCCTTTTGTGCTGAAAATCACTATTATATCGGGGAATAGGCGACAAGGGCATGTGTTGGGGGCTTTGTCTCCTAGCACCCCTGACATTTACAAGACTAACAGAAAATGTCAGTGAATGCCAAATGTTACCTCGGGTTATGATGTAGCTCTTGAAAGGCTTGAGCTATTGATCCCTAATTTCTCTTCTATCCCCTTGTTCACTTCTGCCTCCCTGTTGCTACACTTACACTCTTATCCTTCAATCTGGTTTACTTGCATTTCCTGACTGTTCTGTGCTTAGGCACTTGTTAAAGATCTAACATGCTGTGCACCTCACATATGATAGCTATTATGCCAAGCTTGGGTTTGCTGCTAGAACATTGCCTATAGTAGCCCAGTAGTCTTACACATAGCTGTACTAAGTGGACAGTGAGGCTGTTTCTGCTTCAGCTCATCAGTTTGGGTCTCACATAACAGTTAATGTCTATTGAGTAGTAATTTCTCTATAGTATAAAGTGGTTTTTTGTTTTTTGTTTGTTTGTTTCCTAAGTGAAGAAAAAAAAAAATCAGGAAATAAATTATAAAAGCTCAATGAACCTTGGGCACCCATGACCCTTTCCTTGGACCACGTTTGGTAGGTACTAACCAATGCATACTGGAAACATCCCACAACACCTGCCATTTTGGAGATGCTCTGATCCAGTTGTCTAGCCATCACAATTTGGCACTTGTCAAAGTCAATCTGAATGTTACACTTGCCCGTTTTTGCTCCTTCCAATACATCAAGTTTGAGAACTGACTGTTTACTTGCTGCCTAATATATCCCACCTATTGACAGGTGCCATTGTAACTAAATAATCAATGTTATTCACTTCAACTATCGGTGGTTTAATGTTATAGCTGATCGGTGTATAATAAAGATAAAAAGTCTTTTAAAGATAAAAAGACATATAAGGTTTTGTTTTTGGCATCCACATCAGATTCTTTACATTATCAAACCAAATCCAACCACATCACCATGAATGGTTATCAGAATGATATGAAGAAGTGAGACAATGGCTGATTTCTTCCTAACCTAGACAGCAATATGCCAATAAAATTTTATATTAATTAAATAAACCTTTGATTCAATTCTAGTTAAAGAATGTCTGTGAAACTACAGGGTGTCCCAAAAGTCTCCATACATAGGGCACTATGTTTGCCAGAACCACGTTAGTTGTGCCTTCGTCAGAGGATTCTCAGTTGGTCCGCAACACTTCCAGTCTTCCAGTCAGTATTTAATTTGTTAATAAGTTTCATAACAGCGTCATGTGTGATGTGCTTGCCATCTTTCCTGTTTAAGTCAATCAGAAAATGAAGGTGTTCTTAAAGGCTGGAAAAATATATAATATGAACTAAGTATAAAGACATTTTAAGGAGACTTTTGGGATACCCTGTAGTTAGTTGCTTTTTTTTGGTAGGTCAAAAAATCTCCTACAGAAAGCTTCATGTTTCTACAACATGTTTTTAAATTCATTTATTAGTCCTAGATTCTGTGGTGCCTCTATCATAAAAATCCCTGTGAATTAACTACACAACAGATGATGGATTAGAAAGAGTGCATTAATGTGTCTTGCAGCTGACACTATTGTAAAATTAAGATAAATACTTTATTAATACTTTATTAATATCAATGCTTTTTTGGAAAATTTATCAACATCTTCTGACTAATGAGATTCCAGATTTCAAATTCATCTTGTTGGTGCCCCAGCTATCCATGGCCAGAGTTGTTTAAGGCATTTTGTCAAAACATGCACTATACAAACATGTAAGAAACCAGTATAATAAGCTTACACAAACTCAGCATATGGTGCTAACCCTGAGTATTGTCCAATATCAATGCTAAGGCTTAAACAAAAATGTAAACTACAGCTTTTTCTTTCCTTCTGGAATAGTGAAGGCTAAGGTCAGGCTATTTCTGTCCATTTCCAAGTTATTGTCTTCGCTTGACTGGCCTCACATCATTATCATGAAGCAGGCTCTTCTGTTCCAGCAGAGATTTTCCTGCACTACAGATACTGGTGTGCAGGCAGGCTTCCTCTGGCTTTACAGTGCCGTGAGTCAAACTAAAGAGCACTCCATGTGCAAGCACGGGTAAATGAGAAAATTTAAAGTAGCAAATAAAAAGAAAAAAAGAAAAGACGATTTTGTTGGGTTTTTTTCTTTTTCTTTTTTGATGTACTGAGTAATATGTAGTTTGCACTGAACTCACTCTCCTGAAGATAACGTGTTTTACTGGAGCCCACAATGAATCCTTTTTGTTACTGTTGTTAGTGGTGTTTGCCACCAAATGTTCCTTGCTCTTCTTCATAATTACCAGCTCCGATTGCCACCATTACACTTTGCCACAAACACAAAGATGATTATGGCTCTAATTAGCCACATCTGAGTGCAGAGTGGCAGGGAGTGATTACATTTCATTCAAAATATATTCTGGTGATGAATTTCTAAAGATACAAAGCATAAAGAAGTCAAGAGTCATTTAAAAATATTTCTTGTAGGACTCAAGAACATTCAGGGAAATGGTTACATGGATACAGGATAAAATTTTGGTTAAAAAAAAAAAGATTTTTGGCCATGAAAAATATAATAAATCCACTGCTCCTGCTGTATTTATTTATTTATTTATTTATTTATTATTCTAATTTCTTAAATAGTATTGCAACTTGCATTATAAAAGTATTAAGATTAAGGTCAACATGAGTTCATATTGTTTGTGGCCCACAACCTGGGACCGGTCTGATAAAAACTCTAATCTGACCCACCAACTGAATTTAGAATTTGTCTTCTAAGTGAAATTAATCTTGTGGGTGGTAATTAAAAAAAAATTAATTGTCATTTTTCATTAGCAAACAAAATTTTTGATTCTATATCCATGTGTCTTTCCAAAATAATATCCCAGTTTCCAAAATGATATCCCAACCCACCATCCAACTGCTTTAATATCGACTGTTTTATGTAGACTAATGACTTATATACAATGTGTGTGGTGTTATGTACTGTACAAAGTCCTTCATCGAAAAGCCGTGCTTCTGGAGGCTGTATGAGGTCATATTCGAAATGCATGAATATGTAATATCTGTTTTAAAAAATAAATAAATAAATAAATAAATAAATAAATAAATAAATAAATAAATGTTATTAAAAGAGAACTTTAGAGTGCTATGTTCCAGCTGTAGCCCTGAGGACTAATCTCACCTAAATTAATGTTAGATAGAAGTTTGTTAGGGGAAATAAAGTAGATGTCTTTTCAGAGAAGGTTTCATGCCCAAAATGTTCTTCATATAATTGGATATTGCAGCTTACTGCTCCGTCCAAATTCCCACCTCCACCCTCTGTGTGCAGAGTTTGTATGCTCTCTGCACGTTTGGCGGTTTCCTCCAAGTACTCCAGTTTCCTCCCCTCGTCCAAAGATTTACACTAGACTGATTTGCATTTCCAAATCGTCCGTAGTGTGTGTGATTGTGCCCTACAGCAAGTTGGCATCCCGCCCAAGGTGTCCCCAGCCTTGTGTCCCAAGTTCCCTGGGATAGGCTCCAGGCTCCCCACGACCCTGTGTAGGATAACGGTACAGAAAATGAATGGATGGATGAATGGTGTTTGTTGATAATTTGCAAGTCAGTTTAGCCCAGAGGTCTGTTCACACTAACCACAAATTTGACTGACACAGAAATGTAAATGTGAACCGACTTTATTGGATCTAAGCAAAATGTTTCAATTGAGTAACAACTGTAAGCTTTTTGCCACTGTTCCACAACATTTCATAGATCTCTGTTGTGCATTCACACATGCTTTTCAAAATCCAATCTAGGGACATACTGTACATGGTAGCCCCAAAATTAACCACAGATGAGGCCTCAGTCTTTAAATAGCAAGTCTCTCACATCTGGGGGGAAGGATTTTCTGCAGCCTCACTAAAAAGCATGAACGCTTAGAAGGTAGCGCTCTTTTAATCGGCCTTGGCCTTCACTGAAGTATTACTGAATTCTATAATAGTATTATCAAACTGTTTGGTGAAAAATGAAATCTCACTGATGTTGTTTGCTTTGCAGTGAAATTCCCAAAGGAACTGTGAGATCATGATCATCTCTAGAGAAACCGAGCATTAGATTCGGCCGTGTATCACATTCAGCAAATCTTGCAGTGCAGTGAAATGTACCCTCTAGTGGTGCCACAGATGCACCACAGCTATTTTTGTGTTTTAGCTTTAGTAAGCAGTAATCCTGTGAATGCTCTTCACCTCACCTTGACCACATCATCATATTTTAAAACAAGGATTTAAAATGATTCAGCTGCTTTTCTCCACCTGTCTCACAAAACTTAGTTTACGTCCATAAAAAAAGTCAGCCAATTACACTCATATTCTCCCACAAGAAGCACAATTGGTCCACAGTCAGGTGAATATTGTACTGTTCTGTAATGGTTCCTCAGAGGATAATTTAATGCTGGGATCCCAGACGTCTGATCTCAGACTATCAATTCCAGATGGTTGCTAACATGTACAGTAACCCTCTGTCTCCATGCCTGCCCAGACAGATGCCTGCCTCCTACTGGAGATTTGTCTGTTGGCAGGTTTCCTCTGGAAGCTCACACACCACACACACCACTCAGCATGCCCTAAGTACGCTACTCTAATTCCAGTTTATAATTTCACATATTCATTTCAAATGGCTGATTCTACTGTAATTCCAATAAGTATAATATTTCAATAGAGGGGGCAGGGTCTCCCTGTGATTAGGGTTTCCTACAGGTACTCCATCCTCCCCCCACCACCATCCCCCCAGTCCAAAGTAGTGTTTGAATGTTTGTTTGATTGTGCCCTTTGATGGGTTGGCACCTCGTCCAGGGTGTCCCCCACCTTGTGCCGAGTCCCCTGGAATATGCTCTACACTCACCCGCGACCCTGTGTAGGACAAGCGGTAAAGAAATTGGATGGATGTATGGATGGATGGATGGATAATATTTCAATAAGTAATATTTTATTTACACATACATACATACGTTCGAACTGCAGTTCTTTGATCAGCGGTTGCTCGATTACGCAGTGATGTGCGGATTCAGCCATCACACTCTGATGATTGCGGCTGACTCTGAAAAGCAACACTATTTGTCTTATGTGCCACTGAGTTTAATTGTTCATATTAAACGTAATAGGGCAATGTCTGCATGTTATCTTATTGTTACCATGTTATGTTATCATCAGATACTAGTGTGTGAAAATTCGTTTGGTGAACAAATGCATAGTTAAATGCAGTACTATAAATTATTTGCAATACCTAATCTGCATAAATCAAATCTTATGAACATAAGATGCTCCTTCTGTACTGTAAATTACTGTTTTATTTTTCCACATACAGTATGTTAGAGGAGATTGATCTTTCTTTCTGTCTGTCTTTCTTTCTTTCTTTCTTTCTTTCTTTCTTTAATATTCATGGTTGGCATAATTCCCTGTTGTTTCCTCCAACCTCAGACTGTCCCTGCTTTCTTTTCCTTGTGCATCTGCATTTCTGCAGGTATATCCGGACCATGTACCTCGGCATACAGAGTCGCAGGCAAAAGGAAAATCAGCGACGTTTCTATTGGGCCATGATGTACGAGTATGCTGATGTGAACATGCTTCGTCTCCTCGAGACGTTTTTGGAAAGCGCCCCACAGTTAGTGCTCCAGCTCTGCATAATGATCCAGAAGAACCGCGCTGAGACGCTGCAGTGTAAGGAATGCCCCACGGCTCAGTGCTAGGACTGCTGACGCTTCTGCATTGTGTTACATTTAAACTGCATCTGTGTTTTGAAATCATAAATGCCACAGTGCCCTAATTTGTGTGACTAATTGTTAGGCTTTGATGATTTATGAAAGCTTACAGAATTAATACAAAGCAAAAGTCATTAAAAAAAATTATGTATAGTTGCAAAACACTGAAAGTACTACTGTTGTACATTATAGAGGTTTCTGATACAATGTTTGCTTGAAATTGTTTTGATTTGATTTTCAGAGATATGTCTAATTTATTATACACGTTGCATACGTAAGCTTTGTTTCTTGAGTAGAAATTAGTTGGAGATTCACTTTAAAGTTTTTCATGCATATACTGAAGCGCTAGGCACTGCAAAGCATAATGCATTGGAGACCATTCTGCTTTTGAAGTCAGACTAGAATATGACTCCCTGGATCTCATGATTTTGTGTTGCATCAATCCATTAACAACTTTATATTCATGTATAGATGATGCACATCATTATCTTTCCATGCTGTATATCTTAAAAAAAAAAAAAAAAAAGACTGACTCTGTACGAGTCAAAACAGTCTAAGACCTGTTATGATTGACACTTTTGAGTATCCAGAATTTGTGGGGACAAGCCTTTTCTGCAGCTGAGCAGATAAATGTAGGACCATTTCTCACGTTTGAGGTGACAGCACTCACAGCAACGCAGAAGTCTCTATGAACATCCTGAAGAACACTGAGTTGAGCAGGATGAATAGTAAACTTGGCTATGCTTTAAAAAAGATACATAGAAAAAGCAAGAGGTAAGTGTTAGAGAACGTATCTAGGAATAAGTATGACTTGGAGACATGCATATTACTTTGAAAGAAACAAAGTGAAAGAGTTTAGACTTAGTTTGATGTAGTCCTCATTTCCTTATATTCTTATATTATTGCATTTTGTTTTAGCATAGACTGTGATAATGTATGAGTAATATGCTAGATCATTTTAATTTTCTTTACATTATTAAAAACTCTTTAACTATTGTAGTCTATTATAGATCACACCTTATAACTTCATCCCTTTTAATGTATTGTTCGCCCACCATTCTACTGAATACAGCATACTTGCTGTACACAACGAAGTGATGTATGGTCAGTTTTACTCTTTTTTGCCTGTTTGTCTTCCTTCTGTCATTCCTCCCCACCCTCACTGCAGGCATGTCAGCAGTTGCCTCTCTCTTGTCTCTCTCCTGGGTGCTGGCCTCCTACCATAAGCTTCTGCGCGACTCTCGCGATGACCAAAAGAGCATGAGCTACCGAGGAGCTCTGGTGCATCTCCTGTGGCGCTTCTTCACCATTTCCTCACGGGCACTTTCCTTTGCCCTCTTTGCCTCGGTTTTCCACCTCTACTTCGGCATTTTTGTGGTGCTACATTGGTGTGCTATGGCCTTCTGGGTGATTCATGGTGGCACTGACTTCTGCATGTCCAAGTGGGAGGAGGTGCTCTTCAACATGGTGGTTGGTGTGGTGTACGTCTTCTGTTGGTTCAACGTGAAGGAAGGCAGGACTCGATACCGAATGATAGCCTATTACTCACTGGTGTTGGTGGAGAACACTGTCCTGACTGCCTTGTGGTATGTCTACAGAGACCCTGTCACCACTGACTCGTATGCCGCATCTGTGCTCTGCGGCGTCTTCCTGTGCTTCGCCTCAGGAGTGGTATGCATGGTCCTCTACTATGGGGTTTTGCATCCTATGGGTCCCAGGCTGAGGGTCCTGGCAAGCTCCTGTTGTGCTGAGCTCCTCTGGGGCCTCCCCCTGCCCCCAGAGGCTGAGCCTATGGCCCCGACTCCAGGGCCTCGTGGCTCTCAGGCCACCCCCACTCGGGGCATGGCTTCAGGGGAATATGGAGAAGCTGAGGAGGCTGTCACGGATACCTGCTTGCCTGTATTCCAGGTGAGGTCCACATTGCCCACTGATGCAGCAGGCCGGCCCATTCATCCTGAAGGGCCCCTGATTAAGATTGACATGCCCAGGAAGCGATACCCAGCCTGGGATGCACACTTTGTAGACCGTCGCTTGCGACGGACCATATATATCCTCCAGTACATCAGCCCCAATGCAGTGGGCATCAGGTACAGGGATGGGCCTCTTCTCTATGAGCTGCTCCAGTATGAGTCCTCCCTATAAAGCACCCCCCCCCCCTCCCCCCGATCTCCAAAACACACAATGTGCTTCACCTCTCTCCATTTGGGTGCTTATTTTCTTCAGTTGAATTTAGTTATTCAGCCGTCATTAGAGTATTTCAAAAGGTCTAAGAAGTTCTAAACAGAGAAAATTTTACATTTATTTTCACAAATAAAGAGAATATTATTACAGAAATGGAGAACTAAGTCGAAAATAAGCAGTCCTTAAAAGGAGCCCTTGTTATGTGGATGTGTGCCACCAATATATATGTTGGATAGTGTCTTTGTCCTGGTTAACTCTGAGATGTGTTAAGTCCCATGGGAATGATGGAGGACCATAGTACTCCTTAACTAATTTTCGGATTTCCAAGTAACTATTTAGTGCCTATTATAATTATGAGTGAATGTGACAACACAGGACCGAAAGGCGATCAGCGCTATCTAAACAGTGCTGCAGAGCAAAAGAAAAGCACACAATGAGCATAGCATGTTTTACATTTCTTTCTATATTGATAAAAGGGCAAAGGTTTCTAAGTAGCTCCTTACTCACCTCTGCTGAAGTATCACCGATATTTGTTTGATTACCCATTACTGGCTTTCATTTAGTTTCCAATAATTAGATATTTAAAGACCCAAATTAATAGTACTAGCATTGCAATCATTGGGCAAATAACACTGCCATAAACACTTTAGTAAATAAGAAGGCCTTAAAATATAAACTGCATTTCTGTGTTCTTTTCATATCCATTAGTGTAGGGAGTCAAATGTAATCAAAAAAGTGCATGAGTGTTAGGCCATTTTGCATAAACATACAGTGCCCTCCACTAATATTGCCACCCTTGTAAAATATAAGCAAAGAAGGCTGTGAAAAATTGTCTTTATTGTTTAACCTTTTGATCTTTTGTTGAAAAAAATCACTCTGTTCTCATGGATATCAAACAATTGCAAACACAACACAGGTTTCTCAAAAAATATGTTTGTTAAATATAGGTGTGCAACAGTTATTGGCACCCCATGAATTCATATGAGAAAAATATATTTGAAGTATATTCCCATTGATATTTAAAACATTTTTTAGTACACCTGGGTGACTAGGAACAGGAAATTGTACCTCATGCCCACGGTTAAATTTGGTGGTGGCTCTTTAATGTTTCGGGGCTGTTTTTCTGCCAGGAGACCTGGACATTTAGTTAGGATGAATGGCATGATGGACTCTTATCAAATATCAACAGATGATAAACACAATATAAATGAAAACCTGACTGCCTCTGCCAGAAAGCTTAAAATGGGCCGTGGTTGGATCTTCCAGCAGGACAATGATCCAAAATATGCATCAAAATCAACACAAAAATGGTTTATTGACCACAAAATCAAGGTACTGCCATGGCCCTCCCAGTCTCCTGACTTGAAACCCATAAAAAACCTGTGGGGTGAACTGAAGAGAAGAGTCCACCAGCGTGGAGCTCGAAATTTGAAGGATCTGGAGAGAGTCTGTATGGATGAACGGTCTCAGATCCCTTGCCATGTATTCTACAACCTCATCAGGCATTATAGAAGAAGACTCAGGGCTGTTATCTTGGCAAAGGGAGGTAGCACAAAGTATTGACTAAAAGGCTACAAATAATTGTTGTACACCTATATTTAACAAAGATATATTTTTTTTATAAGCCTGTGTTGTATATGCAGTTGTTTGATATCCATGAGAGCAGAGTATTTTTGTGGATTTTTTTAACAAAAGATCAAAAGGATAAACAATAAAGACGTACTAAAGCCTTCTTTGCTCATACTTACCAAGGGTGCCAATATTAGTGGAGGGCACTGTATCTCTCATTTGTCACTGTTTGCACAGTGATTCGATATTTTTGGGTATATGGAAAAAAGCTTATTAATTGTAAGTGTCACTTATTTAAACAATCTCTATAAGTGAGGAAATCCCAAAGAATTGGAATGTTCAGGGTTTTAATTAATAAAACAATGGTCAGTAAAAACACCTGTACCTTATACTGTAGCTCAAACAAACAACAAAAAAAGAGAAATCCTTGCAGAATGCGGTGCTAAGATTAATCTCTAGGATTCCTCCATCATTCTCTATTCTTGTGAAGGTTCCAATTTGGATGGTTGCTAAAATATAAGCTATGAATGGCACAACATTTGTAAATTGTGCACTATTCTTACTATGAGTTTTTCATTAGGAAGCTTTTCTTATGTTGGTGTGCACTGTAATACACACAAAAGAAAAAGGGTTATTTTATCTGATTTTTATTATAAAGGATGCATGCTAAGGTTGTGTACTTTGATGAATAATTGGGTTGTCCGTATGTGCCAGCCAGTGTGTGAGTGTTTCAATGGTGCTGCTCTTTTGCAAAATAACTGTAACAGTTCTGTCGCGTTATTGTCAATCTCTTGTACATAGAGCACTGCACCTCGTTTGAGGAAAAAGTACACTAAAAAGGAATGTGGCATGTGATGAGTTTGCCATGAGCACTGATGACACATATATATTATTATCAGTTGCACAACACAAAATAGTTTTTCATTGCGTGCTATAACCTTTAGAAATTTCTTTCTAATAAGATTTGTCTCAGCAGCTTAATAGGTATTTCTACTAATAATAATAACATAGGATGCCAAGGTTCACTGCAAAAATGGAGACATGGGCTACTACAAACCCCTTTGTGCCTGCTGTGATTTAAGAAGCAGACTTCAGACTGGTTGTAGTGGATGGGGTGATGGGTTTTTTTTTTGCCAAAGATGGAAAAGAATGAGTGGACACACAATAATGTGTATGTCTTTGCACACACATTTCTATTCCACTGATCTTCGGGTCAGTTGTCCAACATTTCGGCTCCATGCTTGGTTGCTGCTTTGACCCGTACACCCTTCTCATGAGATTAAGATTGGGTATATTCTGATGCAAATATTTTATCCCAAGACAGCAGCCTGAAAATCATTCGTACCAGAATCTAACAATTTCATCATGCTCTTTCAAACTCTCTTGCTTTTGTTGTATTGAGAAGAATAATTAGCTTTAGAAAAAAGAAGAAGAAAAAAAAAAACAGCCCAGCAAGTTTAAGCTATAGAGTAGATCCAGTAGCATTTGTGTGAATTGTGTAATATAGCCGGCTAAGCCCGATAAACCCAGAGGCCAACGGCTATTCTAGGTGCTTGGCACAGTGTCGCACTGCTGTTTGCTGGGATATTCCCTGATTCATGATGGTGTGAATGATTAAATAAATGTGGTGGTTGGATGAGTTGGCTGCCTGGCACCCCCTGCTGTGTTCACACTCCACATACAGACTCCGCTACTACAGTATTTACACTCTTTCATGAGAGAGATACACATTTAACCAGGTGCAAATACACTGTGATTCCTTCTCCCCTCACTCACTGCTATATCTCTAAGAATTTATATGGCAAGTTTGCATAAGGACTAAGTTGGCAAATGGAAATATGTTCATATATTTAGATTACTGCCTTACAAGACAATAAATGAGAGATGAAGAGCTGTGTAATCAACAGACACTCAAATCCTTCACCACATAAAAGTACACAGAAAAGAGTGGCCAACAACAGTCCTGTATTAACAGATACTTTGTGGTGCCTTGTTTCACTGGGTGCTTCTCTCTAGCCATGGCAGCCAGTACAGCAAACAACAATGCCAGTGTCTCTTTCTCCTTTCATATTACACTCTGTACTGTAACCAAGTTTAACCTAAATGAAAACTGCATCGAATGGGCACGACATGCTGACATTCCTAACCTTAAGAGGCTTCTTCTTTGCAAGTCTAAATTACCAGAGCGATACGAATGCAAGGCAATACTTAACATCTGCTTGAATATTTGGTGATATGTTCTCCCAATATGAGCAGATATACTGACAGCCTCTGTATGATTTTGGTCAAATTGGATTTAATATGGGATTAGAATGTCCATTATTCAACAGGGTTCACTTAAGTGATACACAGTTGTGAAGATGTTTAGCAATTAATTTGATGTATTTCTGTCTATGCCTTCCTCTGTCTTGCAAGATGAATGATCTGTAGTGCCAACAAGTTACTTTTTTCTGTCTGTTGTTTGTCTTGTGAACCAAAATGTCTAGCCAAATGGATTATTGCCTGCAAAAACGTATGTAGGAACAATACGAGTAGGAGAATTATGTTGTATGTAAACAAGGTGTTGACTGGGTTAACTGTGGAAACCCATATCAAGGACGGTATAGGAAGCTTCAAAGGCATTCTCGAAAGGCATATAGTGCTGAATTCACCCACAGACTGCCTTGACATCAGCCGGCTTCCTAGCATGTCCACAGAATGCCTCGTGTGGTGACACGTCCAATACGTTTGCATGTTAGCTTTCTTGAGTGCGGTGTTTCACTCATTCCTTGGGTTCCTTCAAAGCATTGCCAAGTAGTGGCTCATTGCGCCAAGTTCAGTTTCAACCTGTACAGTTGTGCCATCTGTAATAAAACAGAGCCAAATGTCCTTTAGACAAAGTAAATTAAAAAAAGAAAAACAAATGGTGCAATTAAGCTCGTCGACCTGGTGCTTACAGACGACTTCTAAAGGTGCTACCACAGAATGTGGACTGCAGGACTCCGTGTCGCGGCTCTCAGAGCAAGGCAGCCATCTGAAGGATCTGCTCCTTTAATCTCACACACTCTTTAACTCTGGAAGAACAAGCACCTCAACACAGTTTACAGCTGAACTTCAGTCTCTTATTCGATGGCACTTATTATTTCTCAACATGCACAAAGAAGCAACAGCGGAGCAAGAATTCAAGTCATTTCATCTGGGTTTTTTAAAAAAAATAAACTTACCTTGTTTTGTGTCTGCACTAGGGTTTCCCTTCTGAATGAGAAAAGATACAACTCCATCAATTCGAAACATTCATCCAGAGGCATAACAATAATGCTGATAAAAGGAATCGCTGACAAAAAGAAAAAGCAGACGGTGATTGCTGTGTTGTATATTCCTGTCATCTCTATGTCCAGAACCTGTGTGTATCTTTTTTTTGTTTTGTTGTTATTGTTATTGTAGGTCTGGCTGTAATATTTTGTTGGAAATTGATCTTATCAATGGCTATGGTTGTGAGATGAAATGCTGCTGAATTTTAGAACTGTTATCAATGCTGTGAGAGACTGGTTCGAATAATACTGATTACATTTTAGATTGTGTTAAACTGTTACTGTATTTGATGAGTATGTAACCATATCCCAGAATTACATGGGGTATATAAGAGCATTGATAAAATTATTCAGCAAACTATTTGCTACTGTGTGTAGCATTTTCCTTCTCTGGCTATAATATTTACTTATGTTGAAAACATAAAGAGAGGTTAATTTGATGTTGTCAAATATAAATGAAAGTCAACTGTTTCACTGGATCCCCATTATTTGAAAACAAATCTGATGTCCAGTATTGTATAATGCCCTATGTTTTAGGGAATAACATTAATGATGTTAATAACACATGGTGCTACAGTTGTTTTTGTATACTTTAATTTTTAGATGAAAAAAAGGAATACTACAACAGAAGAGAAGAACAAAAAACTTGTCAAGCTTTACTGTCAATCATTAGATGAAACCTTTCCGTTAAGACACAAAAAGGAATATACAGCTTGAACGTGTGTGTGCAAATATACCATATGATGTATACTGTATACACATGCACAGTTTGCCCAATGACAGATCAAAAGTGGTTATATACAGATGTATATGTACAGATGTTTATGTGAATGTACTGATATGATAGAGATAGACGTCCCAGAGTAACATATTGTTGTTTAATAAAGAATTATTACATTCTATAATTCACTCTATCATGACATTTCTTGTTATTTTTATAAATAGAACAATAAGACATACTATACATGTAATAAATAAACAAATAAATAGATTATTTGGGATTGCAATTGTCCTGGTTCTTAAAGTGGGGTTCAGGGATCCCCAGGGGCTCATCAGGCATAGCCAGTTGCTCTGTGATTTTCTTTATTCATTTTCTTTCTTTCTTATTTTTGTTGCACTGTTGGAAATCACAATCTACCAGTAAATAAGTTTTTATATAAAGTTATTATATTTATTATTGACCTGAGGACCTCTTACAGCTATTAGTGACTACTAACTACAAATTTACAAATTACTAATGTACTAATTAATATTTACTACTAATTACCAATACCTATCACTAATTTACATTGTCAGTTGAATTGAATGAGTTTAATAACTGCAAAACAATTAGGTCTATAAATGATGTCAACTTGATTTTAACTATAGTTTCAATAAAAAGCATGTATTTTTTTCATGTGTGAGCGTAACATTCAGTAGTAGTAGTTTTTAAATAAAAACTCTATTAAGGAGACTTGAATAGTTTAGAATTGAATATAATTGAACAGTTGGATTATGTTTATAAAATAAATCTATACTCCAGGAATTTTTGCAAAACTTAATGGGATCCCTGACTGCAGAAAAAGGAGAGAGAGAGAGAGAGAGAGAGAGAGAGAGAGAGAGAGAGAGAGAGAGAGAGAGAGACATAGCCTGCTATAGGCCACTATAGAATGCAAAAGCTTCAGTTTGTTAATTATTTATTAACTTGCTATGAAAATAGAAAACAAAATAAATTACATACTAGTCTAAAATTCCAGTCATACTGGAACATGTCCACTATCCATCCTGTAGCTGTAAACTTTCCAGTCCTCGCAAAGCATTCTGGGTAAAGCGTCCTACGCCCAAAATGGCGGCACGATTGAAAAGTTTGCTGCTGTTTTTGTTCTAGTTTGAAGTTTAGTTTTTTTGTTACTTTGTCTGTTTTAGTTACACAAGTACCTGCCCTGAAGTGAAGAAAGAAGAGAAAGTTTTCTTCTAATATTGCCACAAATAAGTGATAGAGCTGCGGTTTTATTCCTGCTTGTAGAGTTTCCGAGCGGGGATCACTGCTCACATTAACCTTACTGGGACACAGAGAGAGACACACCACTGCTTACTGGAGCAGCGCGATTTTCAAGCTCCGCTAGTCTCCTCTATCCAATTAAACATGAATAGCACTTGTACATAGAGATGGGGGATGATGAAAAGAAAATTAAAAAGGTAAGTTCTGTGCCTGTCTATCAGACTTTGTGTCATGTTTTAACGGTGTAGCTAAATACTACTTCTCTACAGGAGCAGGCTAGCTAGCCTCCTAGCTTAGCCACAGAGCTAGCGAGTTCCCTAACGCTGCGTTTAAGCCAGTGTAAGACTGTTGGACTGTGTTATTATGGTTGGTATTCATATTAATATATTCTCGCAGTGTGTTCTTACGAATAGTGGTTTTGAAGTCTTATTATAATATAAAAAAAACAACACTTCCAGGGCAGGGGACTTCTCAACCAGAGACACTTTTAAGTGTAAAATAAACTCTAACCACTCCCTCTGAATATAAAGCAACTTCTCAGGTATTAGGCTCATTTAACTGTAGAATGATATTTGGCTATTTATTTGTTTTTATTATATCTGAACTTTCCACGGACACTAAACAATAGGTCCAGGTATTTATAGGCCTATTTGTTTTTAATGCACTGAGGTAAAGTCACTGAAACCAACCCATTCAATTCAGGTTGACTGACAACACACAGAGACAGATTGTGCACATGAACACAGGAATAAACCACTACAGGGCACGCTGTTCTAGATAAATAATCAACAGTGCAGTGGCCTGACATAAAGCAGAGTTATTGTTAACACCCCAGCATTAATTGTTTTCCAATAACGGCACTTCCTGAAGTTGCCCATGATTTACATTTTAAAAAAATAAATAAAAATGTATTAACACGTAATGCTTTGTATTTGTTTATAGTTAACATTTAATGATGTGGAATACCTGTGAAACAAGTTAGTTCCAGTTATAAACGCTATCTCCCTCACCAGCCTGTGTTTCAATCTCTCTCCCTCTTGCTGTTAATAAGATAAAACCGAAGCTTGACATGTTACTGAGAAAGTGCAAAGCCCGTCGTTCTGAAGACCTCTGACTCTTTCCATAAACGACTCCTTTCTGAAAGCTTCACCGTATCAACAATTACATGTGGTTTTAATCTGGTTATATGGAGCATCCTTTATACTAGTTCCTGTGTAAGTTTAAAAAAAATCTCACATTAAAATGAGTGCTTTAATATAAACCCGTGATTTGCCTTACAGCCGGAAGTACTGTACTTTCTGTAACTGCTGTTACCGAAAATGAATCAACACCTTCTGACTAATTATAATCAAGCATTTAGTACGTTGCCCTTGCAGTATAATAACACTTTTCCACAGCACAGTTCGGCTCAACTCGACTCTGCTCGCGTTTTTTCGGGGCTTTCCACTGTGGACGGTACCTGGTACTTTTTTTAGTACCACCTCGGTTGAGGTTCCGAGCAAGCCGAGCCGATACTAAATGTGAGCCACGTACTGAGGGAGTAGGAAATTCTCCTTACCGAGTGGTTCTATATTTTGCCTGAATAAATGTAATTTAATACATACATTGCGTACGGTAATAATCTATTAATTGAAAATTATTTATCATTTCTCATTATAGATTACAACAAAGGTTTCTGTCTTAGATTTTCACATCTCGCTTGTTACCGATTTCCAAACCGGCGTTTATCGAAGTCACTCTTGTCGCGGCTGAATCTAACTTAGTCATATCAAGCATTACGTAGGATCTAGAGCGCCGTTATTTTACACTCTTAATAAGGTCTATGTTCAGTGAACAGGAAAGGCGTTTGGAATACGGCCTGACCGTGTATTTGTACAGAGTATCGATAATACAACATTATTCCTGCGTGAAGCCGAGTGGAAGATGGCGCCCACGTTGAGGTGGCACTAAACTGCAGTGGAAAAGCAAGCTCAGAAAAGTAAGTCGAGTCGAGCTGTACCCTGCAGTGAAAAAGTGGCTTAAGTAATCTTAAAGCACATTGTTTTGTAAAACAGAAGTTGACAGTTTGCTAAGGTATTACGTTTTCCCAGGAGACAGACCCAGATATCATTTATTGTACTGAAAAATGGGAAATAAAGTTAATTTATTATTAGTATATCATTAAATACTCGTCATTTCTCTATTATATTATTTCTTTCATTTTAATCTGTACTTTAACACACACA
Organism: Ictalurus punctatus; assembly: GCF_001660625.3. Taxonomy (NCBI): domain Eukaryota; kingdom Metazoa; phylum Chordata; class Actinopteri; order Siluriformes; family Ictaluridae; genus Ictalurus; species Ictalurus punctatus. The sequence continues at coordinate 8,188,972 of NC_030440.2, forward strand.
CCCATAATGTAATGATTGTTAATAGATGTAAACCTGAGCATGTAACAGTGCTAGTTTAATATCCTGTTGTAAGATTTTCATATCCTGCTGCAAATTTGTAAGACGTTATTTTGTAATCATGCTGCGCTGCAAAGGAATCTTGTAAAAGACGAGTTGCCCCACTTCATTCGGTCGTGTCTCATGTCAGCCCTGCCTAGTAGACTTTCCCTCGGCATACACAAGGGAGAATAAAGGGCAGGGTTTGCTAAAGACTGAGACAGGATATGACTCTCCCGTGACTGCCTACTCAGGAGCCAGGGAAGGAATCTCCTTGGCGTTGTTTCTTTTTCTTGTTAATCTGGAAAACAATAACACTCCCTCAGCTGAGCCATCATCATAGGGGTTTCTCAGGGTGTTTACAGACCATGTTGAGGAAATGACTGCCATTTGCTCCGTCAGCAGGTGTGGCAGGCGGCTGGAAGTGCTTTTTATTATTTATTTATTTGTTTGTTTGTTTTTATTTTTTCAGTGTTCAGTGGCCATTCCTAAATCCATTATTTAGGTTCAGTTGTTCAAACATTGTACACTGTACTAATTGCACAGATAATTAGGTGACAGGGGATTGTGTTGTTTTAATTGTTCATCTTCGGAGCATGTTGTGGAAATTGTTTAGTGGTTGTGATTTGATCCCATATGTTGCTACAGTTCCCTTTAGAAATAGGAAGTTAGGGTGGGATGTGTCGAGGGCTTGACTGCTTTCCTATGTCAGGGACCAGCATTCAGCATGCATCAACATGGAGGAAACATATGACTTTAACAGTTATTCATTGGTACAAAAATAAAAAGATGGCCCACAACCTTTAGGTGATCACACAAATTGTGAAGTTTTATTGACATGGATTTTTATTTTATATTATTTTATAGTTGATATGTCCTTTACTTAACAACATGCATGTGTTGTTAGGTTTGTGAAACATCTAAGTCGTTTATTTTTGTACAGAATGTAATACACTACTGAGGCAGTTGGAGGCAGCGGAAGCACTACTTGTTTCTTTTCATCATGTAATACTGTGTGTGGGACGCTTTGATTTGGTTCACTTATTACAAATTAGAGCTGCAACAACCAATTGATAAAATCGGTAATAATCGATGATGAAAATCGTTGTCAACGAATCTCATTATCGATTAGTTAGTCTCTGCGTGGCACATTTACTCATTACTTCTGTTCTGTAAACACGCTTCGGAGAGTAAATACTAAAGTTGTGTCCCAAATGACGTACTCTACACTTACACTGTGCTCTGAGTACTCTACCGTCCAGTCAGTGTTTCTCAACCGGGCATCCACTGACCACTAGGGATCTGCGGACCCTCGGTTGAGAAACACTGCATAGACGGTAGTGGTAGCAGGGGTCCGTAGGAAAGTTTTAAAAATGTTTAAATATTATTATTTATTTTTTTGCTAAATGTATCCAAACATATTCAAATGAGATGTTTTAAAATTAATCAATTTGGTTACTCGCGTGCATTCACAAAGATCATGTTAGCTGAGCTGACGGTCGTTCGTTGATGGATTTATTTTAAATTTATTTACAAATGAAATGATCATTTGCAAAAAAACTTGGAGTGGTAGAGAAGTTCAAGTGGTGCATTGATGGATAAAATAAACAAAAGATAATTCAGACAGTCAAATTAAATGTCACACCATTAATAAAATTTAATTGAACCAGGTATTTGAACCAATCCCTGTGGAATGACGGGTTCAACCAGGGATTGCTAGGACTGTAGAATTAAGGGTTTTTTTGTGCATCCGTTAAAAGTTATATATATATATATATATGTGTGTGTGTGTGTGTTTATATATATATATATATATATATATATATATATATATATATATAAAGTGAATTAAACTACAGTCTTAAATGAGTAATTCTGGTGTGTGTGTCTTGGGTTCTTTTCAGTCTTATATAATTGAACAAACAGTTTTGTAAAGTTTTAGTCTTACGTTTATATTTGCAACACTCAGTTTGTGAATTTTATTTTAAATAAATGTACGAATGGTACTGAAAGTTTGCCCCCCCAGTCCGATTAATCGGAAAAAAAGAATTGGCCAGCTAATCGGTTATGAAAATAAGCACCACAGTTATAACTATAGCAACAGCTCTCACTGCAAGAAAATCACTGGTTTATAGTAATGCACTCATTTTTTTAAATTTTTTTTTCTTATAATGCCATTGTATATACTAACAATGAATTCACAGCAACTTCTATAGTAGCTGCTGGAAAAATGTAATTATTGATGGTGAAGATTTCTGTAAAGAATTTCTTAAATAATATTTATGGAAGGAGTCTCTGGTGTCAGCACTTAATGTGATGCAAACATTATCTGCCATGGGAGAGACTTCAGAATGGAGAACTTTGCACTTTCCTGTGCTGTGTGTGTGTGTGTGTTTTCCCCAAGAAAAAAACAAGAGAACTTTGTGAGAGAACGACTGTTTACCTCCTAAAATGTAAGTGATTTTCGGAACCACCGTGACCCTCACCAGGATAAGCAGAAGGAAAATGAATGAATGATTGAGTGTGTTTCATGGACATTCCACAACATTAAATGGAACAGATTAAATTAAATATAAACAGATTAAATGTAGGACGTGTCGTTCTTTAACTACTAAATTAGGTACTCAGATCATGCTGTAGCAGGAAAATAATCAGCTCAAACAGAATAAAGAGCAACTGCGGTTTTCGACAGACTGCATTAATCCAGCCTGTCGTTGATTATTTTCCTATAAGAGCAGGCCTCGTTATGTTTTAATCTGTACTTTATTTATTTATTTATTTATTTATTTATTGCAGTCAACATTCATACTTTACATAAGATGATCAAATTTAGCCTGTTTAGTTTAAGCTGTTTAGATGAATAAGTTAACGTGTCTGCGTGTAAGCCACGTAATAAGAGAGTTTGTTCCCATAATCATTATTTAAAATTCAGTGTATTCCTGCCTCATGCTTGGTGTTGCCAGGATAGACTCCAGATCCACTGTGACACTGATCATGATAAAGTGCTTGCTATAGATGAATTAAATGAGACTTCATGATTATAATTTAAGTTTTTTTTTTTTTAAATAAATGCTGTGTGATATTGCCTAGGGAAGACCTGGTGAAATTGTGACGTGACGAAACTTTCCACTGTATATATGTATCTATCCAACAGCTTGATCAAAGCCTGACATTCACTGTGTGGGGAAATCATGCTTAGATAGGAAGGGTTTAGAGATTGTTAGACAGACTGACTGTTTTTACCACCGCGTTTGTTAAACAGGCTCCTTATCCAACATGATCTTAGCAGCAAGCCTAAGCGAGATTTAAAAAGTTCATAAAAACTTTTCCCTGCACAAATATGGTATTATTAATTATTGTTGCTTTTTAAAGCAAAAATAATGTTCAGTGCAGTTTCATCCATCCAAGCTGTTATTGCTATGCAAACTGGTGTGTCCTTCTGCAATAAAGATTTGAACATATGTTTTAAAATATAATGTCTTCGAGATACTACAAAAACCAAAACCGAGTGTCCACAGTTATAACACTGCTCCCTGCCTACACACACACGCATGGGACCCACTTCTTAAAGTGCATTTTTCAAATCTGCAGAACTCAAGGGTGTACCTACTCATTAATTAGTCCATAAAATCTTACTCTACCCTCTGATTAACAATAAAAAGCTGATACTTTGCAGTGTGTTGGTTATACAAGCGAAATAATGGTCAAGCCAGCAAGGTGATGCTTATTTGCATTGATAAATAAAGCACACATCCCTGTATTAAGTTTTGTGCGTGCTGTGTGTGGCTAAAGTGTAAATTGGTTGTTCGTCTCCTTTTGTCCTGATTACTTTTCATCTCTCGAGTTCACAACATGCATCATAAAGCAAGCAACAGTGCTGTTGGACCGTCACACTGCCTCAGTCAGTGAAAAAACCTGGTAATACACTGCCAAACAACTCAGAAGTTGATCAGATTCACTTGACACAGTGCAACTGTGACTGTAGTGATTAATAGCATTAAAGAATATAGATGAATCGTTAGTCTGCATGACGGGAATGATATCCTAAGTTATAAAGTGGACACCTGAGCGTCACATCTGTATGTGGTTCGTCCCCACAACGTAGGAAACACACAGTTGTATAGGATGTGTTTGTATGCTGTAGCATTACAATTTTCCTTCACGAGTTCCAGCATGACAATGCCCCTGTGCACAAAGAGAGCTCCATGAAGACATGGTTTGCCAAGATTGAGGTGGAAGAACTCTAGTGTCCTGCACAGATCCCTGACCTCAACCCCACTGAACACCTTTAGGATGAACTGGAACACTGACTGCACCCCAGATATCCTAACCCTACACCAGTGTCTAATCTCACTAATGATCTTTTGGCTGAATGAACAAACCCTCAGAGCCATGCTCCAAAATCTAGTGGAAAGCCTTCCCGGAAGAATGGAGGTTATTATAACATCAAAGAGGGGAATAAATCAGGAATGGGATGTTCAGCAAGCACGTTTGGGTGTGATGGTCAGGTGTCCACAAACTTTTAGCCACGTAGTGTATATTCATTAACACTAGAAAGGTGCAGCTTCAGGTAAGTCGTAGATGGAAAGTTAATGGAAAGTATTTAATTGGACGCAAAGTTACTATTTACCTCAGATTGCAGGGAGGACGTGTCATCAAGATCTTTTCAGTTTTTATACTTAATACTGTTTTCCAAGAAATGACAAAGCATAAAACATTTATATGTATTAAATGAAATAATTTCCTTGTACTGTGTACCGCAGGATGTTTGTAATGACACAATACAGGTAAAAGACTCGTATCACGAGAGCTGGCGTTATGCTAATGCTAGCCAAACATATCACCACAAGGTGGCACTATTGTAGCAACACTGTGGGGAGCTTGCACAGAAACCAACAATGTAAACTCATCGCACAAGTTTCCTTAGAAATCATGAAGCTGTTCTATTAAAACACTTTGAATGTGTAAGGTCTGAGGGATTGCATAGTATCTACAAAGTTTATTTTTGTCTGTTCCCATAAAGTTTAATTGGTTCTGTATCTCTACAGTATATGCTGATGTAAGCATCAGGCACTATCCAAGGGTAAATTCTCATTAACAGATAAGAGTTAGCTATTTTTAAGACAGAAGACACATTTTGATGTGATTAAAAAAAAATATATATTACTACAGTGGTTTTACATTTTCAGACTGACTGATCATATTGACTGACTGAATAAACATCCAGTTTTACAAGCGATTCATTACGATTCGATTCGAGGCTTGAAGTGGGTTTATTTCTCTTAGTATAGTTCACCTGTAGTTTCTCATGTTACAGGTAGAAGCAGACATGTGAAATGTTGATGCTCCTGTAGTGTTTTAGTGCTGTGCTTTTTAAATAATTAAAGTAGTTACGAGGCCAGTGAGCAGAACGTACGTTACTGAAGAGGTAAAAGGTATTTTTGTTTGAACCCGGGAATGATGTAATAATGTGTAAATGTTAGGGTGTATCCCACAGGCTTGAGTGTTTGTTGTTGTTTTTGCTATTCTAGAGAAGATTGGCTTTGAGAGTTCTTTATATTTGAGATTTTATTTGGATTTATTTTGCTGTCTAGTCATTAACAGAAACAGCTAGAGGGAATAAAGGCAATTTCATGTACCTTTTTAAGTTTTCTTCACAGGAAGCTGTGGTCACCCATCTTCCTTTTCGCACATGTTGCAGCACAGTTGAGTGTATGAGCGGTTGCGTTAGTGTGTTTTTGTGCGGTGGGGTGTGCTGCCTTTTGCTGCTTTGGTGTCTCTCGTGTCGTTCGTCTTATGCCACGTGCCACCTGTTGTGAGTGTAACACCCGCAAGTGTGTTTTGTAAAGGAGCATTGTGTTGAAGACCACCCGAAACGACAGTTACTCTTCTCCTTTTGTGTGTGCTCTATAGAGAAATAATGGAGACAGAGGTAGGTTTACCGGAAGCATTTTATTTCTACTATTGGAAGAAGTTCTACCAATGTAAGGTTTTCTGCAAATTTGAAAAGGTGCTTTTTGATTAGCATGCACTTCTTAAAGCTTGGAAAATGAGGAAGGGAAAATGTGCACAACTCTTTACCACAGAGAAAATATGCAGCTTTTTGCAGCAGTTTTGAGGTTCATAATCCTTTGCTAATATGCCTAGTTTCCTAAAAAAAAAAAACGTTGGAATAGCTGATATTTTCTCATGCGTCCATGGTATGTTTCTTAAACAGGACATTTTGGATTCTGTGGGGCTACTGTGCATTTGTGTTCTGTAAGAATAGTCCATCCATCTTGTTTTTGCTGGCGCAAGATAATAGGTGTAAGAAAAGACTGGAGTCAGCATGTAAGTTTGTCTTTCTGTTTGTCTGTCTGAGGCTAAATTAGCTTCAAACTGCCTTCATTAGAAAAGCATATGCTTCTGGTCACCATGGATACAGTTTCCACAGCAGCTCAGGGGATCAGTTGTGTTTAGTAGAAGTGTTACTAACTAAACGTCCGTGTAGCACCAGAGTCATTTCCCTGTCATTTAAACTATCTCGTGTCACGATTGTGACTTCCAGAGCACCATTTGTAGAAATTCTGCTTTGCTCTTTCCTCACTGTCCCCTTCCTCTGTCTTTCCCATCGGCACAGCCAGGTATCGTGTCCCCGTTTAAGCGTGTGTTTCTGAAGGGCGAGAAAGGGAGAGATAAGAAAGCTCAGGAGAAGTGCACTGAACGACGGGCTCTTCACACCTTTGCGCTCTCTGTCCCCGACCACCGTATCGACCCAGACATCCTGCTCAACGATTACATCGAGAAAGAGGTCAAGGTGAGAATAGCCTCCATGGATGCACAACATAAGAGGTACACGGTGTAGGACTTGCCTATCCTTGGTGCATCTCTGCTCTTATGTAAATGGTGTCAAAGGATATGAAGCAGCACAGTGTGCTAGTGATCTGAATCAGGGGTTCTCAAACATTTTGCATCCAGGGACAAACATTCCACACATATGGTCATTAGAGATTTGTTTTATGAAATATTCATATATCAGGCTCATAATTCAAATGTGTACAATAATCTGAAATAATTTTTGGAGCAATAACGGTGCAGTTTGGCATTCATTATAGGCCTACTTGTTTATCAGTTATTAAGGTTTGGAGTAAATCCAGTTAATTCAAGTGAGCAGAGAAACAGGCTTATAGCTGTTAGAACTTAATAATAACAGCTTTGGTAAAGATGGGTTGTTTTTCCATTGCTGTAACATCATCAACAACAAAAATCAATCAATTAATCAATCACAGACCCACTGGCTATACTTTATGGTCCCGACCTAGAAAACCACAGATCCTCATAGTATTTAGTTATCTAGCTTGTTTGTCGATTAATGACTAAGCTCAGAAAAGAACTTACTGTTTTCTTTTTATTCTTTACACTCATGACCTTGTATTGACTTTTCTGTGTATGTGTTTTGTCATATTGTAGTATCTGGGGCAGCTGACCTCAGTCCCAGGATACCTTAATCCCTCCAGTCGCACTGAGGTTTTGCAGCTGATTGACAAAGCCAGGGTGAGATGACTACAAACACACAAGTGTGTGATTTTCATTTTTTGTTCATAATCAGTCAGAGAACTAATTGAATATGTGGTGGTGTTTTGTTTGTTTGTTTGTTTGTTTGTTTTTTTTCTTCTCTTTCTTCTCCCAGAAGTCTCACCAGCTGGCAGGTCAGCTGACATCGGAACAAGATGCCGTGGTCAGCCTGTCTGCGTACAACATCAAGCTGGTGTGGCGTGATGGAGAGGACATCATCCTGAGAGTACCCATCCATGACATCGCTGCCGTTTCCTACATTCGAGATGACTCCCTGCACCTGGTGATTTTGAAGACAGGTATGCTCACGTGCTCGAGTCTCTTAGCATGATGATCCTGTTTGAATGCTGTCTTTGTACACCCGAAGCTGTGTATTAAATCACATTATTAATACGTTTCATCTGTTTTTAAAAAAATAAACCAGAATCAAATTACGAGTTTTTCGTCATTAGTAATCGTGTGTGTGTGTGTGTGTGTGTGTGTGTGTGTGTGTGTGTGTAGCCCAAGAGCCTGGAGGCTCACCTTGTCCCAGCACATGTCCGGAGCTGTCGAAGTCACCTACTCTGAGCTCTTTATCTGAGAGTGGAGCTATGGATGTCTGCTGCCTGCTCGTGCTGGCCGTCGAGAACAAGGTCACTAATCTGTTCCAACTCAAATACTACCATTTACTAGTTAGAAGACCCGATCATTTGTAGCACCGCGTTCTGTTGTGCCTTTGGGAAGCCTAGGCTGTATGACAGTACCATAGTAATACTGTGAAAAATCTTTTATCATGGGTATTCAGAGCTTTTATAACACTGGCAGTGTGACTCTGTTCCTCACAGAAACTTGAAGGACTTAAAGATGTTTTTAGAGGTCTAATAAAAATTATAAATTTAATCCTTCAGCAGTTTAAAGGGACAGTAATTGAAACTTAATGAGTTTTTGTTCATCATTTAGACTCGAACAAAACAAAAGCTGTGCATTAGAATAGCTAGTTGCAAATTTAACTTGTGAAAAAATTGGAATATTGTATAAAACAATTGCAAATAAAGCATCAGTTCCTTACCATGTGTTTTAATAGAACAAAAATCATTTCCAGGGAATCTGGTGCAAAGCATCAATACAAGTGAAAGTTGTTGCAACCGCTAGCCACTGTAGCTCTTTTTTTACAGTATAATAAGTGACTCGCACTTCAGAGCACGCAGATGAAAGACATCAGAAATTTCAAGTTATCATGTGATCGGAGACGGACGCCTGATATTTAGGAGCTGAATCGTGTAAGACAGTTTTGGGAGGTAATTAAAGCAAATCATTTTGATGATGGACTTTGGCTCAGGCATTTCAGAATGGCACAAACAACACTTGAGATGCTGTGCAATGAGATTGGCCCACTGGTTAGTCCAGTTTTGCCGACCCACTGTGCCCCAGTTCCCACAGAAAAAATTTTTGGAACCAGTTATCCAATCAAATTATTTATCGAGGCAAAGTTACACAACTTTTTAGATTCGCATCCAAGCATTTATTCTGTAAATTTGTTTCCATTCTAGATAATGCACATGCCTTCTTATCAGAAAAAATATTTTGTAGATTTTATTCGCATCTGTTATTTCCATCAAGCCTTTTGCTTTTTGTTTGTTTTTTATGCGATATCCCTCCCAAAAAAAGCTAATGTAACAAAATTAAGCATGGGTAATTCAAAAACTTTCATTGGTTTCAGCAAAATTTTAGGCACAACTACACACAAAAACACATGAAGCTTAGGCCAAAAATAACCCAGACGTTGGAAAATGGCAATACAAATGTTCCTCATTTTCCACGCCTGTGCAGAGATTTAAAACTAGCTCAATTTGGCATAAACACTGCAACGCTGCTGGTGTGCTAGTATGCAAGCGTATGTGCTTGTGAAAAACTGTATGTAGGAGAAGCTTTTTCTAAACCCTCATAGCCTCGTTTGAATGTAGATGAACAGGAAGCTAGTTTTTCAGAGAAGGGAGGGGGTCTTGGTTATGTTTAAGGATTTATTGTGCCTCACGTAATATAAGTGGTATTTTATGATGTACAACCTGCTTTATGCCGAGTGTTGAGTGTATTGTACAATACTCGGACAACTGATTTAAGAGCTTATTGAATATGATACCGTACGCTGTATATTTCTACCCCTAATATTTGTTTCACCAAGTATTTAATTTTCCTTCCTTTGTCAAATCATGTATTTTTGTACATGTTAAATGAAGTTGGAATTGAATCTATAGCTTATAAAGAAATGCAGCACTACTGTTTTGCTTGAATTCATTTGCAGTTTAATACATTTCTCTAATTGTTTGCAAAATGTTGTCTTGGATATAGTCAGAACTTTATGGATGGTCTCTGCTGGTTGTATTGTTTCAGGCAGCCGCAGAGGAGCTCTGTCTGCTCCTCAGTCAGGTCTTCCAGATAGTCTACACAGAATCTACTATCGACTTCCTGGACAGGACTATCGACTTCCTTGACGGAGCTACAACGCCCACTCGGCACCTCTCCCTCTACAGCGGTGAGTGGAAATGGTGACTGCGTGGTGGTGATCACAGCAACACACACGGAACAAGTAGTCGGAAGATCTTTTAATGTTTGTTCTTGGAAGTCAATCCACATTCTAGGACTCGTTAGACCTTATGTAATCAGTCACTCTGAAAATAATATTTAATTGGTTTGAACTGAAATGTTTAACTTTTCACTTACTCTTTAACTTCTTGATTATTTGTTGCGGACTGAAACCGTTCACTCAGAGGGGTATTAAATTTTAGCCTCGGATATATGTTGCGAAACAGATCTGACAGTGAACAGATCTGACATGTTTGTTTATCATTTTTTGCACACAGCTGCATACCTTGTAGTTGTTATAGTAACAATGCCGGTTTCCAAAGGTTGCGTAGTGCTGGCCAGAGTGGTTACCAATGTAGATATTATGCTTTACATAACAGCAAAAAAAGGACACATTTGCTCAAGATATCAAGAAATGCCATACACAGAATTACAGGGAAAACATGAAATCCAATCTAGCTAGTCACTTTCCCCATTTGCCACATAAAAATCAGCTAAATTTTGACATTTATTAATCAGCATATGTATTGAGTGGGTTGATAATTGAAGAACTTGTGGAAGCAAAAGTGGAGTACTAAATAACACATGCTGTAAGTCATTAATCACAAGGGTTGTGTGTTATTTTATACTCAAGATGACTCCTCAAGCAAGGATGTTAAAGAGCCATTTGAAGGAGGCCCAGGCACATTGTAAGTATTTACTTGATTTCAGTATGTGTTAATTGGGTTTTTATTTTTGTGATTGCAGTGAATTCCTGTTAATTAACTCGACAATCTAGCCAGCACTGGCTGCATAGAATGCTATGATGGTAATCTTTTTGGCCAATTGCAGCTTGTTTCAGAGCTCATTAGAGGCAGCAGGGCATTCTCCGTGTTCATCGCCATCATCCACACCAGCATCGCCACAGGACAAAACAGCCAGCGAGAGTGAACTAAGCACAACAGCAGCAGAATTACTCCAGGACTACATGACAACGGTGTGTGTGCACATGCATTTTTTTTTAATAATTCAGTTTTGTATGATTGTCCATAGTCCAGTACATAGTCCTTGGTTTGTTTCTTCAGTGAATCTTGAAAAATAAGTGCTGAACTCCGACTCTGTTTTTTTTTTTTTTTTTTATGTGTGTCTCTTCTAGTTAAGAACAAAATTGTCCTCTCAGGAGATTCAGCAGTTTGCCACACACTTGCATGAGTACAGAAATGGTGCCTCCATCCACGAGTTCTGTATCAACCTGAGACAGCTCTACGGAGACAGCAGGAAGTTCCTCCTACTCGGTGAGCGCAGTTTCCTGTGGCCAAACAGCAAGCTGCAGTTTTAAACAGGAACCACATATGAACCACTTCATTGAAGGCCATGGAAAAAAGTGAAACCGTATGCAGGCCCTTCCAGTCTGCATTGTTAGAGCCTTCATGGCTGATGCTTGCCTTCATAAGCTTTTTCTCTATGGCTTATGCATGTCTTCTGTCATCCTTGTTGATGTATTGGCACAGACTATTGCTCAAAATGTTATTGAATTGCCCTTGTCTCTTACTCTGTTAGCGCACTATGCTATATGGCCTAAAGATTTGAAGACATTACACCCATATAGGCTTTTTGAACCTCCCATTCCAGATGTAGACTGTTGCAATAACCTACACACTTCTGCGAAGGTTTGTCCATATTGGAGTGAGGAGGTCTGGGGCGCAGTTAGTGTTCCAGTTCATCCTAAATGTTTTCAGTGGGTTTGAGGTCAGGGCTCTGTGCAGGACACCCGAGTTTGTTTACTCCAACCTGGGCAAACCATGTCTGCATGGAGCTCGCTGTGTGCACAGGGGCATCGTAATGCTGGAACAGGTTTGCGCCTCAGTTCAAGTGAAGGGAAATTGTAATGCTACAGTATACAAAGACATTTGTGTGCTTTGTGGCAACAATTTGGGGGAAAAGCCACATATGGATGTGATGGTCAGATGGTCCACAAACCTTCGGCCATATAGTGTACGAAATGTTCGTGGCCCATTTTAGTAGCTTGTTGAGTATGAAATAATTATTTCTACAGAGATTATTTATCATGGTATAAAATGACATGTTCAGTGGTACTTTACCACTTTATAATTAGCCTACTAATTTTTCTGGTTCTTTGGCAGGCCTTAGGCCCTTCATCCCAGAGAAGGACAGTCAGCACTTTGAGAACTTCCTTGAAACCATCGGCGTGAAGGATGGCCGCGGCATCATCACCGACAGCTTTGGCCGCTACAGACGCACAGCCAGTTCAGCTTCTGACTCGACCACCAATGGCAATGGGGCAGCAGGAGGGTCAGATGAAGGAACAGTGTCCTCTGAGGGTGATGAGTGGGACCGCATGATATCAGACATCAGCAATGACATTGAGGCGTTAGGGTGCAGTATGGACCAGGACGGTGTGTCACCCTGACGGCAAACCTTTCTCAGTGTGCTTTAGCCAATCACCACTTGATATACTGACTGTTACATAGTTCACTGGTCCATGTCACTTTGTCAAATGATGCTGGAATGTCAATACTATGCCACCTCAGTTTAATCCTGGCTCTTATGTATTGCTGTGACTACATTTCAGTCATTCACCTGGATGATGGTGCTTTTTGAGACACTTGAAGTGCATGTGGACCTTCTGTAACTGTGCGTGGCACAGATGATGCTTTCATGAGAGTTTATTGGCAGTATCTGCTATCGGTCATGACACAGTAGCTTTATAGGCTGATCTGCGACCAGCGTTTAGGTTTCTTTTATGAAGGCATTAGATTGAAACTCCATTTTAATTCTCAAGCATTCACATTTAAGATTAATGCAAAGATTTTGCGATACCATTGGCGTCAAGCGGGGATACCAGGACTGATGAGACGCAAAACGAAGTGGAATAGCTATATTTTTATGAAGCACATTTGAAATGATTCATGTTAGTCTGTGGATTGTGAGGTAAGTCATATGCATGGATTTCACCGGGAAATCAAGGCAGTCATTTGGGTACCTTCAGTATCAAATGCAGATTCTTGAAAAGACAGTTCTGTTTTTACAGCATGAGCAAGGGGATTACAAAAGATCAGGGTTTCCGGGGAGGTGTTTTTACTTGCCAATTTTAGCAGCAGTTTGACAGCTGATTCTCAACTGCTAGGTTTATTTTAAGATTAGTAAACTAAGTGTCTGCCGGAACTGTTAAGTAGAGCCAAGGTGTGTTCTCGGACACAGTTTGAGTTTCACTTAACAGTTGTGTGGATCAGTGGTTTCCTGTATATTGTCACTTATGACAGTTCTTCTTTTCCAGTTTAGCTTAACTTCCGATCCATCAAGTGTGTTTATTTCTCTCTTTGTATTAACTGTTTGATGTGTTATTCTTATTTGTATTGCATAACTTTTAAACACATTTTACTATTATGTTTTTACAACTAGTGCCGGTTGTAATTACCCCATGATTTGCAATGCACCAGGTAGAGAAGGTAGCTCTATATATTTGTTGGTTTGGGCTGACAACTTTGGAGTCTTAAGATATTTGACAAAGCCGGTTAGCTGGCTGATGGTGTTCAGTGTTTTGTTACACTGCGAAGCAAATATGTCTTGTTATACAGTATGTTGTAGCCTTCTTTGAGTTTTTGGTAGCCTGACATTGTGCCTTGCAGAACAACTGCTTATTTTATCATCCAACAGGGATGTAAGAATCATTCTGTAATCTGTTCAGATTGTGACCAAGGAGTTGTATTAAATATTAAGTTTAGTATTCAGAGTTTTGTGAATGTGCTGTAGGTTGTTGTTTGGATATTCCTTTTCTGGTCCAACCTGCAACCATCAACGTCTTTCCTAATAAGGCCAGCATATGAAAATACATGTCAAAAATCACTTTTCTGTTTTGATTTAAGGCAACCTGCATTGTAATAGCAAGATGTTTCAGGATGAGCATGTCACTGTTCTGCACTTAGTACTGCTCTTCAGTTAGACGCCACACTTAATCCAGTATATCTAGTATATATGGCAGCTGGGGAAAAAACTTCACATGGTTAAAATTGCCTTTTTAAATTTTTATTTATTTATTTTTTTACATGTTCTAATTGACATTCATAGTCTCATGGATTTTCTAGGTTTTTCTAAAGTGAAATATTCTATATTCAAATGAAGCAAATTTACAGCCGTAATTAAGGAACCATTAGAAGATCTGCCTCCTTATTTATGTAATGTAATGTAATCTTTGCACAAAGCATTGGCAAGATGAAGACCATAGCTTATAAGTGATCATTTTCATGCTCATTAAACTATTCTGTGGTGTGCTGTGGATGGGATCATAGTCATCCTGGAAGACACTGCCCCCTTCAGGGTACAAAAATGTTGTTGTTATTGTTTTTAAATCATAGGATAAATTTGACCAGTCAGAATAACTATCAATTTGCAGTGACTCTTCCATGCAGAAAATATTTATAAGACTGCACTGTCCTACATTAAGGTCGTGTAAACACTTTACTGGCCACAAGCTTTTGAATCTTGATGGTTGCAACCTGATTGACTCTCCACACCTCCACGTGCCAGTTTTCAATAAGGCAAAAAAAAAATTATGGCCTTGGTAGAAAGATAGTCATTCTACCAGACATGCGCTATACGGCATTTGTTTGATGTTTGGAAATGGTCAGATCGTTTGGTTAACAGATGCGCCAGTCATGCTGGAAGTAAATGTTATTTAATTTACTGTGTTTATAATGTAGGGAATTGGATAATTTGAAACATAATGATTATTGATATATATTGCTTTTTTTTCCTCCTCACATTGATGTTTGGCTAGATTTGTAATATTAAATATATAATATGTAATTGGGAATATAAATCAAATATACTTGAGATGAGTTATATAAGGAGAAAAAAAAGTTTCAAAGTTGTCCTTTCATTTTGGACATACACCCATGCAAAGGAACAAGCAGTTAAAGAGATCTCTTTAAATAGGCATAAGCCTTTGCTAATGGTCTGAGTATGCAACCTTCTCTGCTAGATAAAGCGGATTAAATGATCCCAGGGTGGATAATAGAGGAGCCATGTTTTCTCCAGCCTGGTGTGACCTCAGCTTGAGTTACCTGAAGCGATGCTAAAAGTGTAGTAGGATAAGTCTGTGCTATCCTAAAGAGACAAAATCTTTCATCTTGGGACAGGTCTTGGACAGAAAACATATTAGTAAGCATTTCTTTCTGTATGACTCGGGTTAAGACTCTACAGGAACAGGTGCTGACTTTGGCAACCCTGACGTAAATGAATACCACAGTATTACATTATCATTCCTGGTCAGATGGCTTGGTGCCTGCTACAGGCAGAAAACCGCCAACTTCCTTTTTCTTTTTTCTTTCTATTGAGACGGTAGATTATGTCTCAGAAAAGAGAGAGGAAGATCTTAACCATGACAGTCTATTCACTCATATAACTGTGACTCATTCATACAGTTGCATGATGTGCTTCTTGCATTTCAGAGGATGTCTGTCGGTGAAAGCTTTCTGTGTTGAGCTGAAAGAGCAGCTCCTAAAAGAATTTAGGTGCAGACACACAATAAGAGGGAAGCCTCAGGCCTCAACAACAAAGGTAGGTCATATACTGTACGTCACTGCACAGAGATAAACAGGAAGTCACAGTCATTGTATCAAGGTTAAACATACACATCATGTGTCCTCATACATAAACAATTAATACTGTTATTCTGTGTACGTTCATTCTCAGGGATGGTTCCGTTGTTATAAATGTGTGACTAGTCATGCCACTAAAAGTATCCTTAGTCACGTGATACTGTCTCTAGGGAGCATGGAGTTTCCCTCCATTACTCCTTTTTGTGTGTTTTCCATTGATTGAAGCCAGTCATTGTGAGCAGCGGTGAAACAGTAACCTCCTGAAAGCAATCTTTTGGCAGCAACCCACCTGTCCTACTTTTGTTTCCCACATTATCTTATCCCGGGGCTTCTTTTTAAAAGATGTGGATAAGTATCAGGGAATTTTCCCTTTCTGTTGTGTGGCACTGCTGTTGAATTGGAGTGGGCAGCAACAGGAGGTTGTCATGCTAGTTTATCCTAATTGCTCAGCTGAAAAAAAGGAGATCATGTACTCTCATGAAGTTTTTCTTTGCTTCTTCATTTTAAAAGTGACTGACAAAATTCCACTGAACTTTTTTTTATTAAACAAAGAAGTCAGTAGACTTGACTATAATGGCACTTAATCAGCGCAACATTTCTATCTACACTGTATGACTGATGATCTTTGATAGAGTGCTGTTATTAAAGTAGGTCCCCGGTCCATACGGAATCAAAGGACACACATTAAATGTAATTACACACAGCGCTGTAGAGTATTCGAGTCTGATTGATCAGCAGGTGTTTCGTTTTCCATAACGGCATGTCTCCGAGAATAATGCCAGCTGTCAGGCAAATCGTGTGTTAATATTATCGTGCTAATTATCATTTCTGAGTAACAGGTGTTTCATAGGGACTTGTATGGCAGATGTATTTAAAGGGAGGGAGTGGGTGGGCACATTGGCTTAGTGTTTAGTATGCATGCCTTGCACCTCTGTGGCACTATGTGGGACCCTGAATGTTCTCCCCATGCTTTGAGGATTTCCTCTGGGTACTCCAGGTTTCTCCCCAGTCCAGACATTGTAAAATAAGAGACTAGTCGACGATCGACTGTTTTACAACATAACCAAAAAAAGGATTCCTGTCTCAATGATGTTCCACAACATTAAACACAACTACTAAAGGTTAAAAAATTTGGCATGTCTTCCATTAATACATTAACAATTGTATTTGTTAGCAGATTGCTGAGTTAAAAGAGGAATACCTCAGTGATTATTTTCCTAGAACAGCTTGTTTTACTCCTAATTTGGGTTCTCTACGGACCATAGTAAATGTGTAGTACATCTGTAGAGTAAAGGGTTTACTTAATATTGAGAATACTCAAACTAATCTAGAATCCCGTGTCTCCCACACTACAGTAGGACATAAATAATAAAGTAATAGTAGTGGATACCAAAGCATTGAAAACTTTCATCCCAGCAATACACTATTTCAAACCCAATCTTTCAGTGTAAACCCTTTATCAGATACAGAGCAGTTAGAAAATGTTCTTTATGAAATTGTTATTTGTTCAAATTGAAATGATTTATTTTATGAAATTTTGCACTAAATGTTCAACGGATAAATTATTAAGCTCCTGATTTGAGACACTTTGTCATATGTGCCAAATCTGAGTACATGTTATTGAAATGAAAACTGATCAGCGGAAGGCAAGCTGGCACGGCGTATTCCTTCTTCTATTTGTATGATTATTCTTTCCTGTATCTGCTATAATTATCTGTAGAAAATTTTGTTCTAGCATGTACAAACCAATACACAATGAAGTATAATTTTTAAAGCATACTTTTTCCACATTCTGTGTGACATAATTGTTCAAGTATTTTTTTCTTAATCGAGCTTATAAGGCTTGATGTGCAATTAAAATGATACAGATGATGTATACATATTGCATACAATGCAGAAATCAATGAAAACATTAAAAGCAAATTACACAGTGAGCGCAGTATTGCGGCTAACAGGTTCATGTTTCGTTACAAAATATGTCACAAAATATTTTTCACTATAATACATTTACATACAAGATCCTTGTTTTCACACTGAAGACAGGATGCACGTGACTTGTTTACTTTTGGGCTAACAGAGGGAGAAGCGTCTCGTGTTTATGTTCATCTTAGTGACCCCAATCAGTCGGAGAGGTGCTGACAGACCAAACCCAGGTGTAACAGGACTATCGCACAGAAGATCAGAGAGCTCGTCGTGCTCCTCCAGGCCAAACGTGGCAGCGTTGAGCATTCGTCGGTGCAGGTGGCACGTCTGCTCGATCTTCAGTTTGTTGATGTCGCCGCGTAGGCGCATGAGCTGGCGGGCAAGCTGTTGGTCCTGCAAACGCATCTCCTTCTGCAAACGAGGAGTGAAGGATATGAGTAATCTGATTAGATGCAAAGCCTCAGAGACATATTTCTGCTTCATGTCATAATTGTAGGTCATCACAAATGCACTCTCAATTCACAGAGAAATATTTAAGTTTTCCTCCAAAGGTCATCCCACCACATGCATATGCTTAAAATGTAGTTGTTTTTATGATATTTAGATGTTCCATAGACATTTGAGGATAACCTCACATATTTGCAGTTTAATAAATTATATCTTAGCACAAAATTCAAGTAGTAGTTATTTTATTTTGCATAATTTATTTTTAGAACAAGTACAGCAAGAGAGTATGACACCACAATGTGTGGTAGCTCAGCAATAAACTACAAACACCCTACTACAACCTGCCATAATTGATGGAACATAATTTGCAATGCCCAGTTTTCTAAGTGTAAATGTTCACAAACCCTTGGATTGGCAAGTTTGAGGGGATTTATTTATTTACGTATTTTTAAATGCAAGATAAAATTGTGCATGTGGTGGACTGTAATAGCCCATATGTACCCAACAAATATCGGCTACGTCGTTGTGCAGCTTTACTCGAGTTAAAGCAGATAAATATAAACTTAAGAAAGATCCATAAAAGAAAACATCTGCCTCAAGTCATGCTGATTTTATGGTGCGTTCAAGTCCTCCTGGTAAGTTTGTATTTATGCGTTGGGAAGTTGTAACTATGGTGTCAGGTGCGTTCGAGTCACTTTGGTCGGAGCAAGATGGTGGTGCACCTTCTCTTAATTAACTACAAAAAATACAGCAAGGTTTTTCGCTCTACTTCCAGAAAACTAAGAATGCGCCTCAGCTGTGGTTTGTTTTTTTTTTTTTGTTTTTTTAAATGTTTTTAATCAATTTATGAAGCCACTGTAAACTTTCTCGTTACGTACTGTATTATATCGTAATTGTTCAATGCTATCGTATTTTGTGCAGGCTATTGGCTTGATTTATTCTCAATTAAAAGCCTTGCAAAGATGTGTTAAGCAGTTTGCTTGTATTTCAATAACTTGCTGCATATACCTGAAACATAATCACTGAAATCAGCTTCTGAGACGAGTAAACGTTCAATTTCAATAAATTTATCGTCAACTACAGATGTTGCATCCATTGATTCCAGCATGTTTTCTTACTGATACGCCCCCAACTGTCAGCCCCAACTCGGAAACTCTGGGCTCAAAAGAAAATCCAGACTCGTAAATGCCACTTTGTGGTGGTGTTCATGTGTGTTCAACTCATAAATTCGATCTTTCCGACATGACTTGAACGCACCATTGGGGCGGCTGTGGCTCAGGTGGTAGAGAGCGGGTTGTCCACTAATTGTTTGGGGTTGGTGGTTCAATTCCTGGCCCACATGTGACTCCACATGCTGAAGTGTCCTTGGGCAAGACACTGAACCTAGTTGCTCCCGATGTCAATGTAGCACCTTGCATGGCAGCTCTGCTACCATTGGTGTGTGTGTGAGAATGAGAAACGGTGTAAAGCGCTTTGTAGAACTGCTAAGGTTAAAAGCGCTATATAAGTGCAGACCATTAGTTACTGATGGTAAATTAGTTCCCCTTTCCCCCAGTTAGCCAATGGGAAACATGGGAAAGCATGAGCTAAACCTAACGAATGACAGCTTTATTCCTAATCTCCATAATATTAGCAAGCATGGTAACGCTGATGATGCAACTAGTTGAATACTATTAACCATACACAAAGTGCAAAATAGTTATTAGCCGTTTCTCAACATGTGTTCTTGCGTTCTATGTCGAAGTTCCGATACTCAAGAACCGGGGACACATGAAATAACCTGGATGTGTTCTTAATATCGAGGATATAGACAGGATCCATTGGATGCAGACCTGAGCACACCGAACCTGTTCGAAGTCCCAGAAGTCATTGCGGTAAAACAATATCACATGAGAGAAATCTGACCCATACCTGTAGTTTTAACATCTTTTAATGACAATAATCTAAATAAATGATTTTGATATTTGATTTAGACTGAGATATATATGAGGTTGTTGAAAATTCCAATTTATCCCTGAGAAGTATTTTAATTAAACTATGCTAGCTTCCATCCTGAGAGAATGGTAAACTCAGCTTAGTTTTTAGTTAACATGAGGTCTTTTAACCAGCTGAAACTTATTACTTAGGGAGCACTGAAGAGATGAGGACCCTGTCCCGCTACTATAAATGAGATTTGGATCACCAGCACACTGACCAGGAAGTAGAGACTTCAGTGGCGCAAATTTTGGTGAGCATGCTGGAGCAGTCTCTGTATTGTTAAAGTGTATGTACTTTGTAGTGGAAAACTTATTTTCTTAGTCAGTATATTAGTTCATAAATAATATTTGAGGTCCCATACGCTATTTTTTTTAGTTGAGCTCTCATGAAGTGCCATCATCATTATTATCCTCCTCCTCAGCCGGACACTCATGCTGTCGATCCAAATCTCACTAGCCATTTAGAGTAAATTGCTGTTAAGTCCCACCCACACGAGAGGTTTGTGCCAGAATGCCGAAGGTAATCTTGCGGAGCATAAACGAAAACTCTGGCAGTGCATTCATAAACCATAATTAGCAACAAGGAGGCTTAAAAAACTGTTAACTAAGAATGCTGTTTATTTAATTCCATACCTACTAGGTGTAAGAAAAACACCAGACCTCTGTTGAGCAATCGTGGATTAAACTGGTGGAAGTGGAATCCACTCACACTACTCTGCTCCTTTTCACTTCTGCTTACTTTGATAATAACAAAACGCTATTGTGATTACATGACAATGGAGACTGGACATTCATGTTACAGAACGGCTAGCATGCTAATGGGCAAAATAAATGAAAGGGTCAAGGGCAATGCATCAAAATGGCAACATTATCCAACATGCTCGCCAAAATCTGCAGCAAAATAGGTCTTAAGAGGTTAGTTCATTTACTATATTGGTTAAATTTTGCTAATTAACTATCTTGTTTAATAAATATTAAACTTGTAATCTCCCAGAGCAGGGTTTCACTACATTACTTCATTAGTTTATTAAATTTTTTCTTGCTTAATAGCTAGCTAACTGGACATGCTGGTTTTTATTTTCTAAGTGAGCATGTCAAGGAAATGCACATCCAAAATGAACTTTGTTTAATATGAAATATATAGCCTACAATAGTATTTACAGTGATCTATCCTAAATAATAAATAATCTGTAATCTCCCATAATGGGGTTTAAGACCTCTCTGGGCATTCAGTATACTGTTTTACTCACAGTAATAGGAGATACTAATTTTAATACTCTAATTGAGAGGTTTAAGGAAGAACGCATCCAACAAAAAAAATGTGAAAAAGTCTTTACTATCAAATTTAATAAGATTTAACCTGTAATCCCCCACACTGAACCTCAACTACATCAACCACAATCAAGATTCTCTCACCAGTTCTTTCCTCAGCCAGATGAGAGCTTCATCAATATTCCCAAACCCTTTCAGGTTTCTTGAAGTCAGGCTGCATTCTTGTGTTAAATCCAACTTGTGCTCATTTCTTTCGGGCCTGTCTGTGTGTTCCTGTCCTGCACCTTCACCTAACACAGTGGATTTTGTTGGGTCAGATGGTCCTTTGGCACCGGTAGCTTCTACTTGGTCCTTCCACTCTTGATAGGAGGGTCTCCTGGTCTGTAGTCTTAGTCTCTCAGCCAAAGCCTTTAAATTTCTTAAATGGTCATCTGGTGCAACCTCCAGGTTATCACAGTCCAGGCTACTGACGTTGTTTACATTAATCTGTGGCAATGTGTCCATGGCTTGTCTAATATACAAACACAAGAGTAGTTAAAAATAAACTGGAGATAAACTGAAATGCTAATGCATCCTACTTTTTGCAATAGCTGATCACTAATGCTGATAAGGACCTTTGGAAATGCAAATGAGTTTTCAGGGAAAAAGGAAACGAGAGATTCATGTAATGTGTCCTTTTATGTTTAACATACAAATAGAGATTATTCACATCTTCTGTTTGGGAAAATATCATGTAAGCTTGATTCTTCCTTAAAGCAGAATATACAGTACCCTCCACTAATATTGGCACCCTTGGTAAGTATGAGCAAAGAAGGCTGTGAATAATTGTCTTTATTGCTTAACCTTTTGATCGTTTGTTAAAAAAATTCTCAAAAGTACTCTTCTCTCATGGATATCAAACAATTGCAAACACAACACGGGTTTATCAAAAAAAAAAACTTTTATTAAATATATCTGTACAACAATTATTACCATTTTAGTCAATACTTTGTGCTACTTCCCTTTGCCAAGATAACAGCTCAGAGTCTTCTTCTATAATGCCTGATGAGGTTGGAGAATACATGGCAAGGATATGAGACCATTCCTCCATACAGAATCTCTCCAGATCCTTCAAATTTCGAGCTCCACGCTGGTGGACTCTTCTCTTCAGTTCACCCCACAGGTTTTCTATGGGTTTCATGTCAGGGGACTGGGATGGCCATGGCAGGACCTTGATTTTGTGGTCAGTAGACCATGTTTGTGTTGATTTTGATGTATTTTAGATCATTGTCCTGCTAGAAGATCCAACCACGGCCCATTTTAAGCTTTCTGGCAGAGGCAGTCAGGTTTTCATTTAATATCTGTTGATATTTGATAGAGTCCATGATGCTAGGTATCCTAACAAAATGTCCAGGTCCTCTGGCAGAAAAACGGCCCCAAAATATTAAAGAGCCTCTACCATATTTAACTGTGGGCATGAGGTACTTTTCCATATGGCTACTTTTCTGTGTGTGTCAAAACCACCTCTGGTATTTATTGCCAAAATCTCTATTTTGGTTTCATCTGACCATAGAACCCGATCCCGTTTGAAGTTCCAGTAATGTCTAGCAAACTGAAGACGCTTGAGTTTGTTTTTGGATGAGAGTACAGGCTTTTTTCTTGAAACACTTCCAAACAGCTTGTGGTGATGTAGGTGACTTCGGATTGTAGTTTTGGAGATTTTCTGACCCCAAGAAACAACTACCTTCTGCAATTCTCTATCAGTGATACTTAGAGATTTTTTGGCCACTCAAATCATCCTCTTCACCATGTGTTGAGACAATATAGAAACACGCCCAATTCCAGATTTATTCATAACATTTCCAGTTGACTGGAACTTCTTAATTATTGCCCTGATGGTGGAAATGGGCATCTTCAATGCTTGTGCTATTTTCTTATAGTCATTTTTGTGAAGCTCAACAACCTTTTGCTGCACATCACAGCTATATCCCTTGGCGTTAACCATTGTTATGAATGGGGAACTAAGGGAATTTGGCCTATGTGTTACCTCATATTTATACCCATGTGAAACAGGAAGTCATGGTTGAACAATTTCCTGTTCCTAGTCACCCAGGTGTACTAAAAAAATGGAAATATACTTCAAATATAGTTTTCTCATATGTATTCACAGGCATAATTGTTGCACAACTATAAATAACAAATATATGTTTTTTATAAACCTGTGTTTTGTTTGCAATTGTTTGATATCCATGAGAGGAGAGTATTTTTGTGAATTTTCTGAACAAAATATAAACATTTTCATGGCCTTCTTGGCTCATATTTACCAAGGGTGCCAATATTAGTGGAGGGTACTGTAGATTTTTTTCTTTTTGGCCTCAGGCAAGAAACAAGTTTGAGGAAATCCTTGAAAGAAAAGATGCACATTATATATAGATTTTTTCTGCATAAATATGTCACTGCATATCCATATACCGGGAAATAAAATGACAAACACTATATATCAATCTCTCTCTCTCTCTCTCTCTCTCTCTCTCATATATATATATATATATATATATATATATATATATATATATATATATATATATATATATATAATCAATCAGCAGTACCGTCCTCTTGACTAGTAACTTTTCTAAAGGCTCATACTAACTGTTTCCTTTCTACATCTCATGTCACTCTGGATCCTCCCAAGCTAGCAGTTGCCATGGTAACTTAAACCAGCCTGTGAGTCAGCATTTTGCTGTTACATGAAACAACACCTATAAGGCCTTGACAGACAAGTAGCAGCAGAGTGTATGATCCCAAAGCTTAGGGTAAACAAGGATGACAAAGAGGTCACATCCTCCATATCCAATGTGCTGTTACAATATTAGTACACTAAGCAATTAGTTTTAATTTTATACTATTGAACTAATGGCAGGCAAACACTGCTTCAGGTCAAGCCAAATTCGTAAAAATATCCTTCAAAAGTTATTTGCCCTGCTCTTTCACTTGAATATTTTTAACTAAATGGCTATGTTTTTAACATGGCTATGTTTCTTGGACCGAATGTCAAATTCTCTTGTGTGTAGTTACACCAGACTGCATGGCATCAACTGATGGCTAGTAATCTTATATTTTGTTGTATATATTTACTACATGGCACTTGTTATGTATTTATGTGTGTTTAAGAAGGTGAGAATTATAATTTGTAATGTCCATTCAACTTAGAATTTGATTATGAAATGACCAGATCAATAGGAATTTTTCTAAGACTTGCGCTGAGGTCAAAGTCTCTGGATACATCAATATTCCAGCAACAACTCAAAGCTCTTGTGCATGTAAGAATGAGTAAGATCCAATTTATTTAAAGATTCAAAGTTGTACAATCAATATGTCATCTAAGCTAATAATAATAATCATCATCATAATAATAATAATAATAATAATAATAATAATAATAATAATGGCATTTGGTACTGGTTGAGTCAATAACAAAACTTTCATCTAACCTACCTTTAAGAACAAATAAGTTTAAGAGTTTTGTTTAGAAATGCAGATATATAATAACAGGCTACCTTGCATTCAGTTGTTTGGTAAATCTCCAGGGTCCCCAACTTGATCCTGAGCTCGGGTTACTGTCCCTGTCAAATTGTGCATGTTCTTTTTGTGCCCGCGTGGGTTTCCTCTGGTTTCTCCAGTTTCCTCCCATCTCCCAAAACATGCAAGTAGGTGGATTGGTAATGTTAATTTGCCCTAAGTGTGTGAATGTGTGTGCATGGTGCCCCGTAATAGACAGGAATCCCATTCTGGGTGTACTCCCACTTTTTGCTCAGTGTTCTTGGGATATGATTTAGATCCACCATGACCCTGACCAGGATAAAGTGGTTACTGAAGATGAATGAATAAATTAATTAATAAAATCCCATCCAAAATAAAGCTCACGTCATCTTTAAGGACAGCCTGATGTATTGCTTTAATGGCATATCCAAATCCATCCATCTGCCATCAATCATATTCCATACCCCTTGTCCTACACAGGGTCGTAGGGAACCTGGAGCCTATCCCAGGGAACTCAGGCACAAGACAGGGGACACCCTGGACAGGGTGCCAACCCATCGCAGGCCACAATCATGCACTCATTTACACATTATGGACAATTTGGACATGCCAATCATGTCTTTGGACTGGGGAGGAAACCGGAGTACCCGGAGGAAACCCCTAAAGCATGGGGAGAAGATGCAAACTCGTGCACACAAGGCGCAGGCTGGATTCCCCCAACCCCGGAAGTGCAAGGAAAATGTGCTAACCATTAAATCACTGTCATGTAAATACTCACTGATTTTATCCCACTGATTATAAAGGTCTTGTGCCTCATTAAAATTAAAATATTGACTCCAACAGTCAACAAATATTCTGTTCTTGGTCTATGCCACCTAATGGATGTATAACCAGTGTTAGAGCCACATATAGGCTACTCATCTCTCATAAGAGTATCTCATCTGTACTCATCTGTCATAAGAGTATCCTATACATGCACTATTTGGTGATAAATTCTAATTATAGATGCCTCACTCTTGGAACATGCTTAGAAAAAAGTTCAATAAGAACTCTACAGGGTTCTTTGGCTTGTCCCTCTGGAGGAACCATTAAAGGCTCTTTGTAGAACATAACAAACAGATCTCTGACAAGAAAACTCTAGAGTCTCTAGTTTCCTTATCAGAGAGGTATCCAAGTAAAACCCCTTCATGAAAATTAAGCATTTACTATGAAAAGAAAAATCATTTTATTCCGAGTAGCAGTGTTTTATTGTCTTAAATTAAACTCGTCTGTTCTGTAACATAGTTATCTGATCTAAAAATAAATAAATAAATAAAATCATTCTTTAATCTGAGTAAGCAAGAATAATCCTCAGAGTAAATTGCCAGGAGCACACAGTGCTACCGGAGACTTCGTAATACTCCAGAAAGGTGCATCAGATCTGAATACAATATCAGCATCATATCCTATCTTTAAATCACACACATGTTGCAAATTCACTGGGAAATCTGAAAAAATCTGGAAGCATCATATTCCATGACAGAGCGCGAGCAGCATTATTATCTAAACTGGGAATGCTTATTAAAAATATTTTAAAGATTTATTCAGACACACACACACACACACACACACACACTCAAAAAGCTCGGTCACACGACACCATCTGCTCTAAATTGTAGAAATGAGTGCCGTGGTTGCTTTTAAAAGAGACTTACCGCTTGTATGGCTCTGAAGACGAAGGAAAGGAAGACGCGCGTGAAGAAAGAAAAGAGTTGTGCGCTCGCTCGCGCTGCTCCTACTTTCCACTTGTTTTTGAATGAGAAAAGAGGGAGGAGGGGGGCGGGGTGTTGCGTCAGCTTCTGGTTACCACGGAGACAGCAAAGTATCTGATCACATCCTCGTAGTTTGCACACCAGCCAGGCTGTGGTCTAACTTCACATTTCCTCATGACACGGTTCAGTGGAGACAGTGAGCACAGTGACCTACACCCAACTGCTCCCTCTGTAGGGGACCTACTAGTGCAACTATTATAGCCTGTAAATCCCAGTAGTGCAACTATTATACCCTATAATACCTACTAGTGCAACTAATATAGCCTATAATACCTACTAGTGCAACTAATATAGCCTATAATACCCAGTAGTGAAACTATTATACCCTATAATACCCAGTAGTGCAACTATTATAGCCTATAATACCCAGTAGTGCAACTATTATACCCTATAATACCCAGTAGTGCAACTATTATAGCCTATAATACCCAGTAGTGCAACTATTATAGCCTATAATACCTACTAGTGCAACTAATATAGCCTATAATACCCAGTAGTGAAACTATTATACCCTATAATACCCAGTAGTGCAACTATTATAGCCTATAATACCCAGTAGTGCAACTATTATAGCCTGTAATACCCAGTAGTGCAACTATTATAGCCTGTAATACCCAGTAGTGCAACTATTATAGCCTATAATACCTACTAGTACAACTATTATAGCCTATAATACCCAGTAGTGCAACTATTATAGCCTATAAATCCCAGTATTACAACTAATATAGCCTAAAATACCTGCTAGTGCAACTATTATAGGATTTAATACCCAGTAGTGCAACTATTATAGCCTGTAATACCCAGTAGTGCAACTATTATAGCCTGTAATACCCAGTAGTGCAACTATTATAGCCTGTAATACCCAGTAGTGCAACTATTATAGCCTATAATACCCATTAGTGCAACTATTATAGCCTATAATACCCAGTAGTGCAACTATTATAGCCTACCACCTGAGCCACAGCCACCCCCAAGCTGTCCCCATCTTTGAACCCAAGCAGGCATCACAAGGTCTCTAAAATCTTGTTAATTTTATTTAATAATAAATAATGTAAAAAATAATTATATTCATAATTAATGAATTAATCTGATAATAATAATAATGATAATAATAATAATAATAATAATAATAATAATAATAATAATAATAATAATAATAATGGCATTTGCTACTGGTTGAACCAATAATGAAACTTTGATCTAACCTAGCTGTAAGGACAAATAAGGTTAAAGGTTTTGTTTAGAAATGCAGACATATAATAAGGGGGGGGGGGGGGGGGGGGGGTGCTTTAGTGGTTAGCACATTTGCTTGCACCTCCAGGGTTGGGGTTTGATTCCCTCCTCCGCCTTGCATGCCTTTGCTTGATCTCACCATGCTTTGCTGGTTTCCTCTGGGTACTTCAGTTTCCTCCCCCAGTCCAAACACATGCATTGCAGGCTAATTGGCATTTCCAAATTGTCCATGGTGTGTGAATTGGTGTGCGATTGTGTGTGTGATTGTGTACTGCGATGGGTTGGCACCCCATCCAGGGTGTACCCTGTCTCATGCTTCATGTCACCTGAGATAGGCTCCAAGCTCCCTGGAACCCTGTGTAGGATAAGCAGTTCAGAAAATGGATGAATGGATAATAATAATAATAATAATAATAATAATAATAATAATAATAATAATAATAATAATAATAATAATAATGCAGGAACACCTCCAGGGTTCGAATCCCACCTCCGCCCTGTGTGTGTGGAGTTTGCATGTTCTCCCTGTGCTTTGGGGGTTTCCTCCAGGTGCACCGGTTACCTCCACCAGTCAAAAGACATGCATTATAGGCTGCTTGCCGTTTCCAAACTGTCCATAGTGTGTGCCTTGTAATTGGTTGCCACCCCATCCAGGGTGTCCTCCACCTTGTGCCCCAAGTTCCCTGGGGTAGGCTCCAGGCTCCCCTGCAAGCCTGTGTAGGATAAATGGTACAGAAAATGGATAGATGGATGAATTGATAATAATAATAATAATAATAATAATAATAATAATAATAATAATAATTATTATTATTATAATTATAATTATAATAATAATAATATGCGAAGCTATGAAACACAGTGTGCACTACTGTCATCTTGTGGTCAAAAGGATGAAAAGCCACTATTAATGTATTGCGTCCTGGTGGATGCTGCTGCAGCTTTTTGGGCTACAGCTAATAAATCTTTGTTCCAGTGATTTGAAAACATTCAAACAATACAGAATTACTTCTACTAGGACCACAAGCAGCTAGAAGTACTGTTTCTAATTATGTAATAACTCTGGATGGCCTTTCAAGTACATCATGTGCAGCAGTGAAATAGTCTCTCATTTGAAGCTCATGTAGATAATATTACAAGATAGCCCCATTTATTTATTTATTTTTAATCTCAGAAACATTGCTAAGATAAGAAAATATAATACCACTTGTCTAGGTTGGACTATTATAACACCTTGCTGTCTGGATGTTCCAGTAGGTGCATAAACAAGCTCCAGTTATTCCAGAATGTTGCAGCAGAGTATTTACTAGAATCAGATGATTTGACCACATAACAGTACAATTTTTCATTGCTTATAAATTACTTCTAATGAACTATAAAGCACTGAATGGTCTCCCTAAAAATAAAAAAGGTATTTTTTTATCCACCAGACCTACTTCAATCAAAAGGTGCAGGATAATATAGAATAATGAGAGTTACAGCAGGGGGCACAGATATAAAACAGCCTTCCAATTGATGTTTGGGACTCAGACACATTCTCAATCTTTAAGTCTGGGCTGAAAACCTGTTTGAGGTAGTCAAGCCTTTTCTTAATAGGTTTATGTCTTAGGTGAAGGTGAAGATCTATAGAGTTCATGGACATAGAGAGTTTTGGTAAACTGAACACCATTCTCACATGTTCACTGTTGATGTTTGGATAGGTTTGTTGATTGTGGGCCAATTCATGTCCCAAAGCACCCTCATGAGTGTATTACCTTCTGGCTTTTAATTACACTGTCATAGCTAGTCTTGCCAGAGTCCCAACTTGCATTCTGCACAAATTGTACATCCTCTTCAATGCCTATAGGACAAGAACACACTTAATAATCTGTTCTCAAAAGAAACAATTTTGACTTCATTTATTTTAAACCATTCATTATGTGCAGACACCATAACATTTTTCATATAATTAATTAATTGTGTTTTTTTTTAAATTATAAACAAACAAAACCACTTATCCTACTCGGTCGCAGGGAACCTGGAGCCTATCCCAGGGAGCATTGGGCACAAGGCAGGGTACAGTGCGGACAGGGTGTTAATCCATAGCACATACAATCACATACACATTCACACAATATGGACACTTTGGACATCCCAATCAGCCAAACATAGTTGTCTTTGGACAGGGGGAGGAAACCACCGCAGCATAGGGAGAACATGCAAACTGCACACACAGGACAGCGGCAGGAATTGAACCCCCAACCCTGGAGGTGTGAGGCAACCATGCAAACCACTAACCCACAATGCACCACAAAATTGTTTAATTTACTTATTTATTTATGCAAGAGTAACATCAATAGACACAGAGCACACTGTCTCACTGGAGCATCATATTTATTTAAACTTTTCCATGTAAAAGTATTTTGTATCTACTGTTTTTCATGCTCAGGTATATTGTCATTTTGCGTGTCCTGGAAGGAAATTAATCATCTGTACCTCTCTTTTCTTACATATTTAAAAACAAGTTTATCATTAAAAAGATTTCTGTAAAAACAATGAATACAACTCAAATGTAAATGTGTAAAAAAAAGTGCACAAAATCATGAAACCTTTTCATGAATATACTGAAAAAGAAATTATTCTTACAACAGTTTTTAAATTTCCACAATAGCTAAGTTTTCTTGCCTTTATTAAAACCAACACGCCAACACATGATGCCTTTCTGAAACCGTCAAAGTGGTGACTGTTTATATGTCCTAAAAAAATAAATATTACTACTATATTCAAAAGAAGCATGGCTTATGATGAAAGATTGACTTGACAAAAATTTTTGGTCATGTTTGGTCATATGGGGCACAAAAGTTTCATTGGTGTAGGCCTTGTTTTCAAGGTTATTAATTTTTTAGCAGGATAACTGGATTAACATATGATTGGGGGAGGGGGAGATGGCTTCTCCAATTTGATCATTTTTTGCTTTTGGTTCTATTAAAAAATATTTAGTGTTTTTTTCTTGTAGGATATATCCACATGTCACCATTGTGGAATTCCTATTATTTGTTAACAAAACAAAAAACCCAAATCTGTAAAGTTGAGGGTATGGCTTCTTTGCATTAAAATATTATTAATATTACTAGAATTTTTGGAAGGATTAATAAACTTGTATTAATAGAAAACTGGTATGTGTATTTGATGTGGGTTTTTTTTTTTAATTTAAAATAAAATTTTGTAATGTAAACAACAATACATTTATTTTATTAGGTAAATACCATATACCTAAGAAGAAATGCGTCCTTTGTAAACCAATGTTTCCACATCTTACAAATGACTATATATGAATTATAGGCTACATAAACCTTTTGGAACAAACTAAAAACAAAAACAACAACAAAAAAAGCACTGAAAATACGCAATGTTTTAAAATACGCAATGTTTTAAAATACGCAATGTTTTAAAATATGTAATGTTTGTCTCTCAGCCTTAACGCTGTAAATAATATGACCATGTTCAATACCTTTTGTTCTTTTCGCACTACATTAGAAAAATTCATATAAATATTATTGAAATTTTAAAAGTTGCATTGTTATTTTTAAGTCCTTTATACTCAATTTTCCTTCCATGTATACATCCAATTATCCAGGACATATAGATTTAATGTCTCTCGCTGGTTTTGAACGTTAATTATGT
Organism: Ictalurus punctatus; assembly: GCF_001660625.3. NCBI lineage: Eukaryota > Metazoa > Chordata > Actinopteri > Siluriformes > Ictaluridae > Ictalurus > Ictalurus punctatus. Next base: position 8,220,571 of record NC_030440.2, read on the forward strand.
TAATAACTTTCTGTGGGCGGGACTTCCTGTTTACGACACCGTTGTGGCTTATTTATTTTTTTATTTTATAGCCAGACTGTAGGCTACTGTTGCGAGGTAAGCTGCTCTCTGTGTGGTGTTCATGCTTTGTAATTTATTGATGTGAAACGTTTATTTATTTATTTATTACAGGAAGCATGTCAGTTACATTAAGACGCTGTTTGGTGTTGAAAGAAATGTGTGTCATGTCTCTTCAACCCTTTGCTGCTGATTATACAGAGGTGCGTCGCAGGCAGATAGATAACTGTAGCCTTAAAAAGCCTCGGTGACACTTCATCCAGTGTGGGCTCGGGTAAATACTCATCTACCGACATTTCTCTTACCTGTGGACGTAATTCCTTTTTTTGTAGCATTAACATGCAAACGCGTTTGTAGAAGATATAATAATAGCAGCAGCAGCAGCAGGCGAATCTGCGAGACCTGAGCTGCATTGTATGATGTCATCGGTTTTATTATATCAGCCGATTTTTAATCCACTCTGTTTATCAGCTGTGCTGTGTTCATTTACATGTGTGTTCGTGTACGTATGTGTTCATGACATCTACACATGTTTATATTTTTCATGAGACTCAAGAAAACCCTGAGAAATGACATTCATGCATGGTGACACCAGTGAGTGAACTATTCTTGATAGATGAAACAATTGAAATATCAGTTCTCCTGGTGGTTACTTCTTACTTTAGGCTAAGCAATCTTGATTAATAATAATAATAATAATAATAATAATAATAATAATAATAAATCCTTTGTATTGGTTGTTTGGGTTATTGTACTATCTTGGACCTGTCAAATGTATTTTGGAGCAGTTGCTGAAAACTGTGCCAATGCCTAAGACATAGAGTTATACCAGATTGAGCATGTTCAAAAACGTGCCTGGTGAATAATATTAATCCAGGATGCACTGAAAACCCTCTCACTGACCATCCTCCAATAGCGTATCGTGAAGGGACTTTGCTTTCAGCCTTCTCAGTCCCTCTTTTGGGGATTGGCCACCACCAATTAAAGCCCAGACGTCATTCTGACAAACCAGGAAGTGGGGACAGAAAGACACAGATGATCATGTATCCTGTCCATAATGAGAATTTAAATGCTGAGTTACAGACTGTTTTTACGTTTCTTTGTTGTTGTGTGTAGACATGGTGGTTTAGTGGCTAGCATGTTTGTCTCGTACTTCCAGGGTTAGGGGTTCAAATCCCATCTCTGCCTCTTGTGTGTGGAGTTTGCATGTTCTCCCTGTCCTTTAGGGGTTTCCACCAGGTACTCTGGTTTCCTTGCCCAGTCCAATGAAGTGCGCTGTAGTCTGATTGGCATTTATAAATTGTCCGGATTGTGCCTGTGAAGTATTGGCACCCCGTCTAGGTTGTGAGTTCCCTGGGATATGCTCCAGGTTCCCACATGACTCTGTGTAGGATATAGAAAAATGGATGGACATATTTTTATCATTTGATTATTTTGTATTTTGTATAAATAGATTGTAAATGTTTGTGCGGTTTATGAGTGTGGAACAGTTTCTTCAGAGAAAAGTAGCACCAGGACAATACTCTCAGGGCTTGACAATGTCCTGAAACACTGAATCAGATTGTATTTAACATATTTTCCAATCTGATCCACTGATATATCCTATGCAGTGAATGTGTGTGATACTGACTAACCCACAACTGATCTTGCATTCAACATAGGACACGCATTGTCCTAAAGCCAGCCACTTCTGGTTCCTTCGTGTCGTTCATAGTCGCCTCAGGAGCTCACAAATATTCAGTTCTGTTACTGTGTGGAAGTTGGTATCGAATCAGTATCACGTATAAGAGCTCTGATATTAGTATCATTTTGAAAATGGAAAAAAGTAGATCAGTTCTTGCCAAGAGAAAAGTCATTAGTTGTGCATTATGAATTATTTTCTTTTTATAGCTTCTATCTGGCATCATAGTGCAACATGAACGTGGTGTTAATGAGGAAGATGTACTTGCTGAGCTGCTTTCTAGCCTTGCTGCTTCCACCTCTCTCACACCAAGAGGAGCATCACAAGCTGCTGCTAGTGTCGTTTGATGGTTTCCGCTGGGACTACGTGAACAGGGTTCCCACACCCAACTTCCGTGCCCTGATGGATGAGGGGGTGCAGGTGGAGCGAGTGGAGAACACCTACATCACCAAGACCTTTCCTAACCACTACACTTTAGTGACAGGTTTGCATGCAGAGAGTCATGGCATTGTAGCAAATGAAATGTATGACCCAGTTCTGAATCGCTCCTTCTCCATGGATGGGCCGGAAGTATACGACTCTCGATGGTGGGAGGAGGCTGTTCCACTGTGGGTAACCAATCAGATGGCTGGTCGGAGGAGTGGGGCTGCCATGTGGCCTGGATCAGATGTGTCAATTGGTGGAATATACCCGACCCGTTACATGCCATACAATGCCTCCATGCCCTTCGAAGTGCGTGTAGAGAAGCTGATCAGCTGGTTCTCGGGACCAGGGGCGATTAATTTTGGAGTGCTGTATTGGGAAGAGCCTGACGAGAGCGGCCACAACCTGGGGCCCGAGAGCCCACTTATGGACGTGGTCATTGAGGACATTGATGTCAAACTGGGCTTTCTCCGTGACGAGCTCAGGAGAGCTGGGCTTTATGACAAAATCAATCTCATTGTCACAAGTGACCATGGCATGACACAGCTGTCACGTGACAAAGTCATAGAGCTGGACACCTACGTGAGTCGAGAGCTCTACACATGGATAGACAAGAGCCCTGTGGTGGGCATTCTGCCTAAAGAAGGTAAGTTTTTAGAAGAATCAGACATGATGTTTTAAACAGAATTCTTTTCTTAAAACAAAGTTACACATTTGTCTGGCAGTTTTATAATTAGGGGGAGGGGGGAAGAAGCTTCCTTCTGATATTATATAACATTGTAGTGATTGTTTTTTTCCCCTTTTTCAGGTAAATTTGATGAGGTGTATAATTTGTTGGAGAATGCAAATCCTAACATGGTCGTGTACAAGAGAGAAGACATTCCTGATCATTTCCACTACAAACACAATGTAAGAATAATGCCGATTATTATCGAGGTCAAAGAAGGCTGGACAATCGTACAGAACAAAACTGGATCATTTATGTGTGAGTATAAATTTGATTAATACTCTACTGTTATGTGCTGAATAATTTTTAGAAACAAGATTAATTTGAACTGTGTTACTGAAGCAGTTAGAAGCAACAAACAACTTATGCTTTTGACTATCGGATCATAACTGATTATCTGTGCTGATTTTCGTTATTCACAGTGGGCAACCATGGCTACGATAACCATCTACCCAGTATGCATCCTGTGTTTGTTGCACGTGGCCCATCGTTCCGCACTGGTTACACTAAGGCCTCGATGCGCTCAGTGGACCTCTACCCTCTCATGTGTAGCGTTCTGGGCATTCGAGCACTGCCCAATAACGGCTCCCTGATGAGTGTCCGGGATCTGCTGGTGGAGACGTTCACACCTAGACCTGTACCTCCACCCATACCCAAGGAGCCCTCGTATGCCTGGGCTGTGCGCACAGTGCTGGGCAGCGGCCTCGTCCTGGGATTCCTCATTATATTTGTGAAGCAGTTGACACAGAGGCAACTGCCCCCTTTGCCTCTAACCAACAGAGAGATTTCACAGCCCTTACTTAAGGATGAATTACACCTTTAATGAAAAAGCAGCATTTCTCATTATTACATTACTTTTATTTAGACGAGGTGAAATTTGTTGTAACACTAAGGTCTCTAGTGGGAGGCTCTTGGAAGCATGTAGCATTCCTCCACTCTCTAGTGCTTCAGAGCCAGTTTTTACCATTCGTTAGTTTCCAAATATTTAATATTAAACCCCAGACAAGATTGCATTGCGTGTTCCAGTGAAAGAGGGGAGGACTACCAAATCAAATCCATTCCAGTAGTGCCATGCCAAGGTGTAAACAACTGTAGCAAGAAATACAGCAAGAGAAGTTACAAAAATGTAAATGTGAAGCTACAGGCAAACAGTCTGAACAATCATTTAAAGTCCTCCACTGGCAAACACGAGCATTTTTAATTTCTGAAATCCTGTGGCTTGTATACTCAAGAAAAATGTTTTAAAATAACAATTTTTTTTTAATTTTAAAATAAAACCAGAGACTTTTGTTCTTCTTAAAAAAAAAAAAGAAAAGAAAAAAAATAGTGTTCAGTTCTGTATCTCTTGAATGTTTAGTAAGTGATGGTTCTCTTTATGGAAAGGTCATTGGCAAATTTGCGTTTCATTCATTGGGATTTATTTTAAATCTAGTAAAGTGCAATGGCTACATGCATTTAAAATGTTTCATTTGTAATGCTGGCATAATGTTTTGTGGGTGTTTGTGTTATTTACATAAAGTAGGTAGTTAATCTGCCTCCGTGTTGCACTAAGATTACTGCAAGATAACCAGGACTTGTAGAAAGTATATAGGAATGGAATGGCTTTAGGTTGGTTGCATTTTGCACAATATTTTCCCATGCTTTTAAATATTTTTAACAGATATGTGCCAAAATACTTTACTAATATGTGAAACTGTTCGTTATATAAATTAGTGGTATTGATTTTCTAATTTTAGACTCAGACTTTTACACAAGACCCCAACTGGGGAGAACCACTGTGATTGATCTTTTACAGGTGCACAAATTAAAAAAAAGGAAAGAAAGAAAGAAAGAAAGAAAAACAACAAAAAAAAAAGAGATAGTGTTTAATACACTCTTTAATGTGGTTACTGCTGATATATTTAGTTGGTACATATGTTGCTTGGAAAAATGTTATGCTTTTATTCTCTGGCTAAAACTGAGAGGAAGAGAAAAAAAAAAAAAAAAAAAAAAAAAAAAAAAAAAAAGGTCAATAACCATGCTGGTGATGTTTGCTCTTCTTATGTGAAATTATATTTTAGTGTTTAAAGTATTACCCAAGTTATTATTTAATTGTTGTCTTACATGAACTGGATTTTAATTAAAAGACTGGTACAAGATACACACTTTTTTGTCTGTCTGTATTGTTGAGTTATACATATACTGATATACAAAGCAAATGACATGTAACGAAATCTGCAGTGCGACGGAGAACAGGTTAGCGTTTTCCTGCTGATACCTCATTCAGCACTTCATGCAGGAAACAGAAGCTTTCAGTATCACTCTGTCCAGCTGCAGGTTTCACCAATCACACTTTACTCACAGCAACAGGTTAACAGAAGCACAGAGGAGAACGTTCACTGGCAAACATTCTTTAATAGTCTCAAAAATACAACTGGGGCAGAGGGATGACTTGATTGCCCTATAAACCGAAGAGTATCATGCATATAAATACAATGGCAACGAATTCAAATAGTGATTAAAATAAGGCTTTCTAGCACAGCACTGACGAAGGCCTACAGCTGAAGAGCAGGATTAACAAGGAGCAGCATTGCAAATGATCAAGAGGCAGCTATGTTACTTTGTTAGATTTTTAAATGGCATCAATATCAATATCATCCTCCTCCTTATCAGCCTTTTCTGGCTTTGTGGGTTCCATCTTCAGCTCACGTGCAGAGGAGGAATAAACCACCTGGCAAGGAGAAGGAAAACATCTGAGCATGAGCAAATCCTCAAACCAGTAAACACACACACAAAAAAAAACAATTCAGAGATTATAGAGGTTTGAAACATTATATTCATAACATACTTAAATAAGCCACTTAAATTACCTCCACATTATCTCCATCTTCCTCCACCTCCTCCTCGTCCTCACTGCCCTCACTCTCCTCTTCTGCCTCCTTCAGCCATTTCACAAAGGGCTGAGCCTTGGCATGGATCTCCTTAGCAAGTTCTTTAGACACATACTTTTTGGAGACCTGGAACACATAGCTTCATGAAGATAAAACTGAAAATAGTTTTGTAGCAGTATATTCTAGTTTCAAATCAGCAACACCATTCTGGCAACGACACGTGTCTTCACTCCTACCTTCTCGGCCCACGCGAGTATGACATCTTCTTCCAGCAGGTCAGCGTCATACAGGTCTTTGAGAATGATGGGGACGCGGGGCAGCAGCTGACTCTGATGAAGCTTCACCAGACACTCGATGCCACCCAAGAGGTACTTCTGAGTCTTTTTATCATTGTGGCAAAACTGATGATAAAAGAAAGCTGCATAAGCTACAGAAAAGACCTACACTACATCACCTCCCACAGCTGTTTAGACACCTTGCAGTAAACATGTTAGATCTGCAAAGACGTTTTGCAGCAGGAGCAGATGCTTTGAATGAAACGGATTTGATACAAAAACAGACTGCTACAGAGGGACTCACTCGAAGGAAGTGGCGCTTGTATTTTTTAATCTGCTCACGGATGTTCTCATCAAAGAGCAGCTCACTCAGGATCAGCGGGCCCATGGCCCTCACCTCAAGCCGCTCCGCTTCAGCCAGGATTTCCTTATCAGCAGAGTCGATCAGTCCATGCTCTTTCTTTTGCTGTAAGGAGGGAGCAAATCAAGTGGCAAAACAGCTCAACAAACTTAATCACGAATACACTGAAACCTTGGCACAAAATTGTTAGGCAGTATAAACTAGAAGGACAAAAGGAGATATTGTATTTGCCCAACATACGATGGCTGGTTTAAGCAGTCCCTCCAGGATTTTATCGGGGGTGGGGGGTGGGGGGGGATGGGGGACACAGCAAAAATCACGTTTATATGGTCACAACAATACCCCCCAAAAACCCTGTGAAATCCTGTATGTACTGTTTAAGAACTAGTGCTCCAGGCAAATCTCAGTAATAAAGCCTACCTTCACAAAATTGTAGAACAGGTTGACCCTTTCCTCCAGGCTTTTCTCCAGATCGTCACTCAGCGTGAGTACCTTGGCATGCTCACTGATCTCTTCCATCCGGCGACGCTGCGCCTCCTCAGTGGTCTCTTCAGCCCAATCTTCGTCATCATCATCTCCGTCCTACCGACAACAGTTACACACCAGACACAAAGTATACAAAACATTAAGTAGGTTGAGTCATACTTCAAAACCTTTTTTTGGAATGTCTTACCATGTTACACATCACCCTAATAGAATCATTGAATCTGTGATCAGGAGTGTAGAAGACTGCACTCACCACAGCATCAGGGGCGTCTATGTCCTTCCGGTTTCCAGCCTCACCACTGCTTGAGCCATTCTCTTTGTCTTTTTTGCGGTTCTTCTTCTCCTTTTCTTTCTTGACAGATCCACTGTCATTTTCTGTTCCAGGAAAGGCCCGAGAAGAAAGAAGAAAAAAAAAATTACCACTGAAACCAATATGAAACCACTCAAATGTGGTTCTACAGCAAACTGATGTGAAATCTTACAAAGCCACATATTAAAATAGTTCGCCGCAGGTGTGTAACACAACGCCATTATTGGTATCTGCATTTGTTTGAAGGGATAGTAGGTGTGCGCACTACCATTTTGAAACGTTACTGGAAGTCGCCTTGAAACGAGCCACATTTAAAATCAAGGGTGTACATGCTATTTTAGTCTTTTTTGCTTTCTTGTCACGCTACAATAGTATAGGGGTTCAGCAGGAAAACCCCATGAATCTCCACTAGTTCCTCAACAGCAATGGGTGGCTGAGGTAAAGAACAGAAATCAAGTACACAAATATGCAGAAACACAGCAGTAAAGAATGAGAAGAAACCAAACCAAAACAAAAAATCCAGGTTCAACCTTCCCATGAGACTGGCAAGTCAGCGCAAAGAATATTACTTCTATTGATGGTCAAGGCTAAGGGTCGAAGAAAATGAATATTGTCCATCTGGGGTTGTTTGCGTAAAAGTTTGGAAACGCCTGCTTGATCACCAGCCGTAATAGTAAAATAAGTATTCAATACACTTGTCTGAACTTACCAGGTGGATTTTTGAGAATGAAGGTACAGAGTTTGTGTCTGGTGTCCAGCATGCCCCTGTATCCACAGGCCTTGCAGGAGTTTCCTATGGTCTGCTTTTTGGCGTTGATGTGCTGAAGATCGACATGAAGATACAGAGAGTAGAGTTGAATATTTTAACCACAGTAGTCTCTACAGAAGCCTATGCCATTAGAAACCATCGTAGAAACAAAAGATGAGCGGATCAAAAACATTGACCTGAGCATATAGGGCTTAGCTAATGTGGCTCATTATGTTCATGGTTCTCAAAGCGCTGTTGACGTCAAGCCAGAGGGGTCTGCAATTTTATTTCTTCAATAACAGGACATTGCAGTGAAGTTAAAACGACTACCATCAATGGTTCATAAATAAGGTTTTAACATTCATAAGTCAGAAGGAGACCAATTTAAAAGGTTTAACCTACAATAAAACTAAAAAGTTTGAGTCACTGGTAACAAAACAAAAGTATCCAATCATCACTATTAACATTATTTGTAAAGTGTTAGATTCGACACTATTTAATCTTTTGGGGTGAAAATCTCCTTCTCTTTTGTCTGAAAACATTTCCATCCATGCGTCTTCTGTACAGCTTATCCTACACAGAGTCGTGGGGGAGCCTGGACCCTATCCCAGGAGACTCTGGGGACAAGGTGGGGGCCTCCCTGGACGGGATGCCAACCAATTGCAGGGCACAAATCACACGCATTCACACACTATGGACAATTTGGAAATGCCAGTCAATCTACAGCGCATGTCTTTGGACAGGGAGAGGAAACCAGAGTACCCGGAGGAAACCCCACCTACAAACACAGGGTAAAGACAAGAATCAAACTCCCAATACTGGAGGTGTGAGGCAAACGTGCTAACCAATAAGCCATAGTGCCCCCCCCAAAAAAAACCCATCCCTAATAAATATAGTAAAGCAATGTAAAAAATAAACTTGTCTAATGTGAGCCAGGTTGAACACATACAGTCACAATTTATTTCACATTAATGACCTAAAAAACATTCTCCATTTACCTGTAGAAAAGATATCTAATAAAGGGAAGAGGGCAGGACCTCCAGGAAGTGTTTTAATACTAGAGAGTTCAAAGCACCTGCACAAATCATTCCAGATGTCGGTTGGCTCATCTCTCATCAATAAACGTTAGTGGATATTGTGCCAGTGTAATAGTGTAGGGTCAATAATACCATTATACTGCACAAGCCTAATTATGACATAACATATTTACCAGATATTACAGTTTGTTTACATTCATAAAAGAAGCCTCTACTTTGTTGTAATAAAGAACTCTAATGTTACTAGAAACTGAGAAATGACTTAAAAACCTGAATCTTGTCACCTTAATTTCTAGCACATCCTACACAGTTGCAACGTACATTCAACACCCTTATCCAAAATACAGCACAGACTGTGCAAGTGCTGGAGGCAATGTACACCTACTGCAGTCTAAGCAGAAAACCATGTAGCTGAGACTATGCAGGAGTCAGACTGCTGTACTGCAAAATAGGCAAGGCCAGACTCCACCACCCCTGAATACACACATACACACGGCACTGCTTTTCAAACTAAATAGAGCTTCTGCACAGACACTAAAGTGAGATATGTTATCTCAAGTACCAATGATCTCTACTGTCAGACACATCAACTCAATTACTGTTCCTAGAGACACTTTTACTAACCTGTACCCATACCCACAAAAGCTCCTGAACAAGTTAGGAGTCACGTCAGCTCTTACGAACAGCAATTTCACTCAGACACACTGGGAAATAAAACCATTTGTGGTCACATGATAGGAGAGAGCTTGCAGCAATCTGCATACTCAGCAACACGTGCCAATTGGCAGAACATGGGTACATGCACACAAAGGGCACCAGGTTCACCCACGTAAATGAAATGGGCAAACTTTTTTTTTTTTTTTTTTTTTTAAAAAGAAAGAAAAAGAAGCTTTTAAATAATTCAAAAGGTCAACAAGGACCTTTATATAAAGAGAAGTACTGCCTACATCTACAGCCATTACTGCTACACGAGTGCACTTTGAGGATACTTACCAAATCAGTCTCAGGATTGTCACACTCTGGACACAGCACAAACTTGCGAATGAATCCATCCAGCATGTCTTGCAGTTTGTTTGCCTCGTGAGACCCGTTGACAATGTAACGGTCGTTCTTTGCATCAAACTGGGTTTGGGCTCCCAACTCGCAGCCGAAGAACTTAGTTGGATCTAAAGACAGCATCCATAAATACAAGTGCTTACTTTCTTCCTTCTCAAGATTCACTGAAGCTTTCTAAAAATGCCACTCATTTATATAACTCCTCCTTTAAACAGTACTCACAAGTTGGAGGCCTGTTCAGTGCCTTGGCAACATCAACCATGTTGACTATTACAGTCTTGATACCATTTCCCTTGCCCTCCACCTAACAGAAAACACACACGGGAAAATAAATACAATATTTTCCAAAAACACACAAGGGTTAAGATTTATTTATTTAACTCCTACCTTAGCAATCAAACGAGGCATCTTGTACCGGTAAAACTGGTCCGTGACGCTACGGTTGACGTTGACAGACATCCTGGCTTACTATAGGGTTTATCAGCGAGATGACAAGATCTTGAGTTGGCAATTTTTCGTATTCTCTGTCCAGAAAGGAAAGGATGACATAAACGACTGCAAGAAGACTCTGTCTCTGACATGAAAATGGTTTGGCCAGTGAGGCTCCAAGGGGCAAGCTCGTAGACTAAGTTCCCCCCACGCAGGTTTCAACAGCTGTCCAACAGCTCTGTAAAACAAGAGAGAAATGCGGAAGCAGAATAAGAGAGGCAGATCAGGAACCTCAACATTTACCAGCGTTCAACTATGGATTCATTTTTTTGTCCACATGTTGGGGGTTATGTGTTTTACATACATTCACTCACACACACACACACACACACACACACACACACACACACCAATGCATTGGTCTAACCAGTTCCATGGCTGTTCTTTACTCATGGCAAAGTAGGTCATATGTAAGACCACTTTAATACTTTGGTGAAAAACAGTGCTTAGTAGTGATGGCTGATCGTGATGAATGGGATGGCTGGTAACTTCTACTAACCATCAGTAACAAAACCATTAAGGTTCAGCCTTAGAGCACTAGGGCTGCGTCTGAAATTGTGCACTGTGGCAGCACTTACTGATTGACCACTGATACAGCACGTACTGATCGGTATGTGTGTGCAGTATGAATACAATTCAGATGTCCTACATCTGCCAGGTTGGCTTCTTCAACCTACCGATGACAAAGAGCCAACACACTGTTTTCCACCATTTTTTATTCAGACACCTCTTCCACACCAGTCGCATTACCGTATGGGATAGCACAGTGCCCAACGGTTCCATACTACAGAATCTTGGCAGAAGGAGTAGGACATCCAGGTATTTCTCCCCTACTGTTTTATGAATACTGAATTCAGACATACTACTCCTTTGGCATACTTCTTTTCACTTACTGTATAGACAGTAGGGTAGTGTGGATATTTGGACACAGCCTAGGCCTCATTGCATACGCATGGATATAAAACTATCATGCATACACACAGGAACAGACACCCTCACTGAAAAACAAACTGGCAGCACTTTGATTGGACAAGTTCATTTTATTTATTTCACGTTCCTACTCCAAAGCAGAAGCATGCCGCCATGTTCACGTTTGTAACACCTATGCCTTCGTTGCTTGAGACGTTGTTATGTAGGTGTCTCTGATGTGGGCTTAAATAAATTGGTCTCAAAGGATACTAAATGTAGCAGTGGCATTTCACTTGGCACTTTAGTCACAACAATATGTCAAATGAACTGTGTGCATCTGGACTACATAGAAATCATTCTTATAACGTCCCCCCCGAAGTAAAACAAAAAACACCAAATTAAAGAAAATAACAATAATAAACCTATTTTAGTTATTGAAAGCCAGGGAGGGCTTAGATCCTCTAATCTATTTATACAAGCTGGCTACCATGATGGATTTGTAATGTGTGGAAAATAGAGTTTAGAACGAGTACATTTACACGAGTACACAAGACCTGACAATTCCGACCAGTGATATTAACTTAATACTAAGACTGTGGTTCCCACCCAAATTCAGTTATCTACTGGGAACAGCTGTGCTAGTGGCTCACGACCGGTACGTGACCACGTGAAAATCACACGGAACTTTAATATCGATTAGAAAGTAAATATCGCGAGATTACACGTAATAAAACGCAGAGGCAGGGCGAACTCTGCGTTAGACCACATGTTGCTCTGATATAAATATATATATATATATTTTTTAAAAAGACACACGTATACTCAAACACACAAAGCTACAACTGTGTTGGGGAGGGGAATTAAATATTTAAATGGAATCATTTTTAGCTTTCCGTTATCCAGTCCAAAGTCGAAATGCGAGCTGGAAAAAGGAAGGCGCCATTTTGAACCGACTCGTTTGAGGGTAGAGTGCAGTCGCGAGACGGGAACAAGAACACATTGCAAAGGCCAAATAAAAAAAATCAACCAGTAAACCGGTAAATAAATCCGTGTATACCTTTCCCATCCGCAGCTCCTGACGTCCGAATAGTCTGCGTTTTCGTAAAGCAAAGACATAAACACACCGCTGGTCTGCCTGAGATGAGTGAAGTGTTTGGATGAGCAGTAGTACTGTATGCAGCACTGCGTTATACGGAACGGCGATGAGGACCTGGAGCAATGCAGAGTGATGAAGCCCGAAAAGAAACTCTGAGACGCCCTGAAAATCGGCGATCTGAAATAAACACGTTTAAATTATTTACTTTTATTTATTTATTTTTTACGTGACAATCCAATATAAACGCTAGCACCAACAGACAGGCTAGTCCAAGCTAACATATGGCAGGATGTCTTAGCTTACTCGCGACTGCTATTAACTAGCTTATTACTTCTTGCTCCAGCAAGCTATATGTTTAAATATATATTATATATTCTGCTGTGATAATTCAGTTTGAAGCTATATTTTCCCTGCTCTACCTTGTTTAGACAGAAATCGCCATAATTGCACCTACCTCTCTACAACGCGTCTCCCAAATCCGTTTCTATAGCAGCGTGCTTCCGAATGTTAAGTTGGTTACTTAGCCCCGCCCCATCACTCTAATCTAAACACCATTGCTCCGTTCTCCTGTCAGTCATTTTATGCCCTTTACCAGTGACGTCTTTTTAACTAGGACGTCATTGACAAAATTGTCAACCTAATAAACAATTGTGCGTTTGTTTTATCATTGTATTTACTCAAGATTATTTTGGAAGGATTTAAAAAGGTGTATTAATAGCATCGTGTGTAGTTTATATGCATTTTTATTTTCAAAGTGACATTTTGGAAAGTAAACAATACACTGGGCAATTATTTATTTTTATTAGGTAAATACCATAAACACAAATAAGAAATGAGGTCTTTGTAGAGAACCCGAATTTCTACATTTTATAAATGACTGAATTATACATAAGCCTTTTGGAATAAACTAAAAACAAACAAACAAATAAACACTGAAACACTGAAAACATGGAAAATAGTTTTAAAATAACTGTTTTGTGTAAGAAATGTCTGGCAGCATTCATGTTTTAAATAATGTGACTATGTTCAATACCTCTTGTGGCACTGTTTTTTTAAACCTAACCTTATCATGCTTTAAAAATAATTCAACAAATACGCATATACACTTTAGATAACTTGAATTATGATACCTTTACTAAAGTTAAAATTGGCGTAAGAACATTGAAAACTTTCTCATATTGAAGTTTAATAAGAAAGTCATCCTATGTGGCTGTACTGTATATTGGAGAATAAATAAAGTCTACAGTACAGGTTCTAAATATGATGTTAATCCTCACCAAACTCTTTAAACATTAAGCAAGCTTTTGTGAAAGCATAGGCTACCCTTCTTTTTACATAAGTCTAAATTTGATGTCCATGAAAATATTGAAATCTAAATATGCCAAAATTATGCTAGGAATGAAGGAAAATACCAGGTATTTAATTGTTTTGACATACAGTACATTGAAATGGACCCTTGTATATCTAGTGTAATTAAAATTCTTGTATTCTGTGTGTCCTGGTTTCAATTATCCATTTTTATTACTATTCAATATCTTTTTTTTTTTTAAATACATATTCTTATATATAATTTTTTTATTTATTACATTATGTAGGACCATTCTTTGTGATCTATATGTACAGAACTCTGAATTGGAGAAATTCCTTAACAGTAGCAGGATGCTTCAATTTCAATGTAATTTTACATGAGTTTAGTTTTAATGCACATAATACCCTGAGGTTAAGATTTCATTGCAAGGCAGCATTAGCAAGTAATTGCAATTGTACAACCTTTTGCACAATGTAGATAAATAACTCAGATTGGATATGGTTTCTTTTAATAACGATTGCATTAGCAGGAAGCTTCTGAAAAGGGACATTTTCGGATCATGTTTCTCTTTTAGCTCACATTCCACTTTTTGTAATGACCTAAATACCCAACTAACCGGTGCAGAGGATGGCACACAGAGTGAAAGCTCTAGACGTGTTTTCATCCTCTTGCCAAACAAAAGCTTCTGCACAGAACCACAAAGTACAATGACACAAGAATGCTATGAACAAACAGGCAGCATGGACTCTCAGGATTACCTGTGGAATCAGAGTGCCTGAAAAGGCTTACTATTGACTGAGCCAGTGGGTAGCACAATGGACAATAGCCCACTAGTGAAAGGCCATGCATTTTAGGTCTAAACCAGGGTGGCAAAACTCTTCTGCTGAAGGATAGCAGTCATACAGAGAACTGTATGACTAAACACACTGAACACAACCCATTGAGGTCTTTAATGAAGTAATCAGGTGGATTAAATGAGGATCTTCAGGAGAACTAACACCCCTGGGTTAGACCTTCAGTGCAGTTTAAACGAAGTAGGTCATCGTGGACATTATGAATGACAAGGTCTGTCTGCTTAATTGCCATAAGAGGAAAAGATGACATTTGTGATGCTATATTGCTATCAAAAAAAAAAAAAAAATTAAGATGGTTACTAGTTTTGTTTCTACTTCCATACATTCTTAGGGGAAACTGAAGAGATGTTATTATAAGAGCAAGCCAAAGGCCCAATGATAATAAAGAGCTCAGGTTGGCTAGAGATGCCAGGCTGTACCCAAGAGCCTTTTACCAGCTGAAAATTGAGCACCAGCTAATAGCCAGGTTGACTGAGCACTGAGTGTGTGGAGAGCTCTCCTTAAATAGACTCAGGCGCAGGTGGTGCTGATTGCCACTGAGTATACACAAAATGGCACTCTCTGGTTTTCTCTGGTGGCCCATTACAGCTATATTAGCAAGATCAAGTCAAAACACATCTGGATGAGAAGTTTATTAAAGTATATGGTCATGTTTACATGACATATATTACAGTAAATTTGTGGGCTGCATAGTGGCATATCATGTAGTGCACAGCATGTAGCATTGATGTGTCACAGCTCCATGGTCTCTGGTTCAATCCTGAATTTGAGTTCATTTCTGTGTGGAGTTTTGCATGGGCTCCCCTTCTGCATGTGGATTTCTTCCAGGCTCTCTGGTTTCTCACCTCCCCAAGACAAGATAGTAGCTGAATTAGCTACTTTAAGTGATCCCTATCTGTGAATGAGTTTATGGTGCCCTGTGATGAAATGGATGGACACAGTATTCCCAGAGTGGGATTCATCATTACCCTGACAAGGATAAAGCAGTTTTTGAAAATAAATGTATTTCATATTTGCAAGGACTGTTATGTAAATTATGAGCGGCATGTGAGAATGAGTTAAAATATAAATTTTGTTAGAATAGAATAAATCTGTGTAGCTGTCTGTGAGACAGCTTTCTAGAAAGCACAGATATCTAGATGTTGTTTATGACACTCCACAAGAAAGATCTGATTTCCAAATGAATGTGTGACCACCCTGAATATAGTTTGGGTCACAAAAATATTAAATTATTTGTATATATTTCATATTATATTATATATTACATTTCAATAAGGCAGTGCTGGAAAATAATGGTGGCCACACAAAATATTGACACTTTGGGCCCAATTTGGACATTTTCACTTAGGGGTGTACTCACTTTTGTTGCCAGCGGTTTAGACATTAATGGCTGAGTGTTGAGCTATTTTGAGGGGTCAGCAAATTTACACTGTTATACAAGCTGTACACTCACTACTTTACATTGTAGCAAAGTGTCATTTCTTCAGTGTTGTCACATGAAAAGATATAATCAAATATTTACAAAAATGTGAGTCATGTACTCACTTTTGTGAGATACTGTATATGTCTATTTCTATTTACATGCAGTAGGTATAAGTTTTATTTAAATTTGTTTAATGTATTATAATGAGTTTGCACTGAACAGTTCAGCTACATTTTTAAAATTCTGAGTGGCAGTTAAGAGTTTGAGAGTTACCATGACGACTGTGGCGCCTCCTCAGACAACACAGAAGACCACTTGAATAACACCTAACTCTTGTCTCTCTCACTCTCCTTTAATACTAAAGGTTAATTTAAAAAAAGTATCAAATTTTAGGGAAAATAAACTGTTACTAAAATGCTTTAACATCCAACTATTGCATTTAAAGTGAATGTTCATTTTATTAATGATTTTAGTATAGTTATGTCATAGAGAAGTCTGTTAGTGTATTATTTACCTGAGATACCTACCTGAGATCAGTCTGCTGTGTGAAAGAACTGTGTGAAAGAGTCTGAATCATTTGAATACATGTTGTTCAGGGCTCTACAGTAACAATTTCTTTCTTGTGCTCCTAATTTAAAAAATGTAGGAGCATGGTCAAAAATGTAGGAGCACGGTTGAAGTTTATTTTAATTTTTTTTTGAGACATGACAAATTAATTTACCTTCTGATAAACTAAATTGAATATTTTAAGGTAATTTTACAGACTGTATGCAAAAAACAACAACCGTTAACCTGTTCCACCTTGTAAACAAATACAAAAGACCTCAATGTTCAGTCTTTGAAGTCTGCTCCTCTTCAATATATATTTAAAGCTACACTGTTAGACATTTTCCACTGTGATGGTTCTGGGCTGTAGTCAGTTCTCGAACTGCTCTGCATATACTGTGTATATATATCTGAATAATCTCATATAGGATGTGATTGGGTAAATTCATTTATCCACCAGATGCAAAGCACTTTAGTTTAATGGTGTTCATTACTGATGCTTTTGGGCTTTACATTTTATTAGCTTTTTAAAAAATTAATTTTTTTTTTAAAGAGATGCACCGATGTATCAGCCAATAAGGCTGAGTGTAAAGATGTCTCTTGTGTGGAATGATGACAAAACTGTAGTTTGTAATCTCTGTAAGCTTTGCACTGCAAAATTTTACACCAGATGCTGCAGCAGTGAAGTGGGAGTTTCAGTGTCAAGTCTACATTTATTTTTGCCATGCTGCTCGCGCTGAATTAAAGGGCCAGTACACTGTTGAAAGATTTAAATGAAGATGAGTTGACAAAAAGGTATATATTGCACAGAAAAATATATTTGTTGAGTAGTGTATTTCATATCCAGTTAATGTTAATATATATATATATATTATAGTTATATATATATATATATATATATGTATTATATATATATATATATATGTATTATAGTCACTCACCACAAACAAAAGCATTTCTACTTCATCATTGAACATCAAACTGGTATATGTAATATATATATATATATATATATATATATATATATATATATATATATATATATATATATATATATATATATATATATATATATATATATATATTACATATACCAGTTTGATGTTCAATGATGAAGTAGAAATGCTTTTGTTTGTGGTGAGTGACTGTAAGACGAACCAGAGGATTTGGGTAATTCAGAAATTAATTCTGTTAATATGAATTAATAACATTTCAATAAGTTAAGAAATCTTACTTTAATCTTCAGAATTTAGTTAATGTGTTAATATTAATTAGAGTAATGTGTTTTCTGTTTATGAGACCAGTTACTGTGAAACAACTTGTTGAAATGGAAAGAATAAAGTTTTTATTTGCATTTTTTTTTCAGAATTGTGGAATTAATTATTATTAATTTAAAAGAATTAATTTTTTGTTTGTTTGTTTATCAGTTGTTCCTTTTAGATCGGTCTAAACATGGAACATGGAAACCGGAGTTGACTTTTCTGGTAATATCTGGCAACCATGAGTTTAAATGAAGTGAATGTGCTGTCCATTAGTGTTGGTCAAGAGAGAGCGGTGGTGTACTGTATGTTTGCAGACTGAACCGTTGTTACTCTTGATTTTGATTGGTGAGGTATTATTTAATAAAGAATTAAAACCCACCTTGTAGCGTTAGCATTATTATTAATTTACTGGCGCCCGACGCCGCTGTGTCTACACGAGCAGGTCACAGTCGCAGGTTTAGGTCATTTTGGGTGATCAATAAAAGATGGCGGTTTTTGGGTAAGTTGAGAGATGCACATGATGTACAGAGTTACTCTCGTCATCATAAGGACTTCTCTGCAGTATTTGCATACTTGTTCGGTTGACAGAGGTGATGAAAAACAGTGTGAAAGTAACTGTTGTGCGGTGTAGCTAGATGCTTTTGTAGTTGTAGTTTTTATTCCGAGTATTATACAACTCCGAACAGGTCACTTGCACCGATGAGAATATATTTTTTTCTTCACAGTCGCACAAAGAACTTTTCAGTCACAAATGCGAGTGAAATGGTCACACTGTAGAGCCCTGTCTCCGGCCCTCTCACACTCTTGCGGTCTCCGGCCCTCTCACACTCGCGCGGTCTCCGGCCCTCTCACACTCGCCCTCTCACACTCGCCCTCTCACACTCGCCCTCTCACACTCGCCCTCTCACACTCGCCCTCTCACACTCGCCCTCTCACACTCGCCCTCTCACACTCTCGCAGCCTCCCGCTCCTGCCCTCTCACACTCTCGCGGTCTCCTGCTCCCGCCTTCTCACACTCTCGCCATCTCCCTCTAGCCTGGTCTCCGTCTCCCTTGCCCTTTCGCGGTCATGTCTGTCACAAACTGAGTGTTACAAATTTAAACTTCAGACTAAAACTTTACACAACTTTTTGTCCAATTATATAAGATTGAAAAGAACCCAACACACACACACACACACACACACACACACACACACACACACACACACACACACACAATGATATATATTATTCATTTAGGACTGCAGTTTAATACAGTGCTTTTGCATCCATAAAAAATAACGCATCATTATTAGTTTAAATAATAGCATTCATTATTTTTATGGATGCACAAAAAGCACTGAATTAAACTACAGTTCTAAATTAACAATAAAAACTCACTTTCACTGCACCTTGTGGTTTCTGTTGCTCACTGCCTTTAGACATATTGTTTTACTTGTGTTTATTTGTGATCAAAGTGTTTTAATTAGACATTACAGATCTTACTCGCGCTCCCACTGTTTATCAGCGCGATTACACCGCGCGTGAGGAGCAACGCGGCCTAGTTACTAATAGATCACTTCCGTTATAATTAACAACAAATTTACACTGCAAGCACACAATTACAGCATATAATGACAATAAACTTTAAATTAAACTAAACGTTTTAAGCAGCTCGCACCAGTTTCCCCCACTCCCTGCACACAGTGAAGCATTTTGGATATAAACATCAGTCCGTGCTACACAAACTCCACTTTGTAAAGCTTGATCTTCTCTGCAGAGTTTAATATAAAATGCTCCAATGCCTCAGAGGTCACACACTTTCTTCCTCAGTCACTTGAAGATTACACCTGTGTCTGATGGAGACTGAAGTCATGTTGGGAATAAAAAGTAACATTGACAAAGAGTAAACTGAAGAAAGTCATTGTCGGTGACTCTGGGTATCGGCTAAAGTTAGTGACATCACATTATTTGCGTATGACGTCATGTGCCACTGACTAGGAAGTGACTTATACTGGTTAGTAAAAAAAACGCTCGTGTTCCATGTGAGATGATATTACCTTTCTAAAATTCATACACTAGATGGTAGAGTATATAATGCATAGTGTAAGTGTATAGAACCTCATTTTGGACACAACTTTAGTATTTACTCTCCAAAGCGTGTTTTCGGAACAGAAGTACTGTATTGAGTAAAAGTGTCCCGTACCGCTCATGGAGCAACTAATCGATAATGAGATTCGTTGACAACGATTTTCATAATCGATTATAATCACTTTTATCGATTAGTTGTTGCAGCTCTAAATATATTATTCAAGTCTAGATAACATCTTTATTTTCCCTCACTTTTTCATGTTCCTGATTCTCCCAAGATCATCTGCATGCAAAAGAACATACAATGTAAAAATCATAGCAACAACAAAAAAAAGATGCCATCTCAGCGAATGTGTGTAGTGCAGCAGGTGGTGTCATTTAGAACAAGTCGTGGCACTATCAATATGCGACTCAAGATGTGCAAGATGCGACTAACCACATGAAATGTTTAAATATGCATACCAATTTGTTTCCAAGAAAATATCAAAACCCTGTCTGCTTGTCACAGGTGCTGAATAATATTGGAGAACATTGTGAGAATTTATTACACCATTTATATCACATTACTCAACATAGTTATACAGATAATTCACATTATGTCTGTTTCTTTCTAACGTCTGTATAATTACCATGTGAACCTGAGGACAGTGTAAGTGTGTGTGTGTGTGTGTGTGTGTGTGTGTGTGTGTGTGTGTGTGTGTGTGTGTGTGTGTGTGTGTGTGTGTGTGTGCACGTACACACCATTCACATCCTGCCTCATTAATCCTGTCTGAGCCGCCTCAGTGGGTTTTTTTTAGTGCAGGAGCTGGACAACCTGTTGATTGAATACACTGTAACACCTCTAAATGTACATGCATTCACACACACACAGACACACACACACACACACACCACAAAACCTTCATCTTTCCAGAAACATCACCATAGCACATTCATTTAAATTAAATACAATGATGCTAGCTAGACTTAAAAAATAAAATGTATAATCACGGTTTGACTAGCAGAGTTGAAATGATATCACTTCCTGATTAACAGATTAGTTGAGCTATATCGACAGACACAAACAGTCATAAACACTGCATTTACAGCTATCTCAGCCTGGACTTTTAGCCATTAACTCCAGACAGAAAAACATTCAGCCATTTACTACAACAAGCAGCAAACACGTGTAAAATAAAAGGAAGCCAAAGCAACACAGTCGTGAGGCTAAAAGGCTACAGTGATTGATGCCTCCTCCTCTCGCCCTCTCTCACTCTGTTTCTGCAGAGTGGAATATTTACACAAAACTAGACTTTCACTTGGCACTGAACATGTTGCTTAGTTACTTATGAAGAATTTCACACATGGCAAAAAGTCACATGAAGACTGGAAGGACAGAGTGACAAGAGTGTACAGGGCAACACAAATCGAATAATTAAGCAACTGTTTTATTGTGGTGGCTGCTCTTTGATAAAAGTGGAAACTAAATTAAAATTGGGACTCGGAAAAGCCTGAGGTCAATTTAAAGCAATAAAAGAAAATCGGATTTGTTTCCGTAGATTATTCATAATGAAGTCAAGATGGACGTAGCAAAAATGAATTCCAAGAAACAGCTATTTTCATTCAATTTCTGACAGGCTAGCAGGTGCAACATCAGTTTTATACAATGTTAAGCTGAGCTGAGCAATGTCTAGGATTTGTTTGTTTGTTTATTTATTTGTTTGTTTATTCATTTATTTGTATGTATATTTATATATTTATTCTGAGTTAAGAATACTGCATTTTCTTCATTGTTTTGAATACTATGTTTAAATAAAGACAACAAAGAGGACCCCTTGAATAACACCTAACTCTTGTCTCTCTCACTCTTATTTAATACTAAAGGGAGTACTATAAATGCACTGGAAGAAAGAAACCCTAAACACTTCTGGTGTTTAACTTTTAACAAATGCAGCGTATAGTGAATACAAAAAAAAAAGAAAAAAGAAAAGAAAAAGAAAGAATTCCACAGCCTATTTGAGTATTGTTCCTGACCATGTGCATCCCTTCATGGCCTTAATTTACCATCTTCTGGCTACTTCCAGCATGATAATGTCCATTATCACCATGTCACCATGACAACAAGTTCAGTGTTCTTCAGTGGCCTTCCCAGTCAACGGATCTGAATCCAGTAGAACACCTTTGGGATGTGGTGGAGCTGGAGATTCACAGCATGAAAGTGCACCTGAAAAACTGCTGGAATTGAGTGATGCAATCATCTCAGCATGGAGCAGAATCTCAAAGGAATGTTTCCAACATCTTGTGGAATCCATTCCATGAAGAATTGAGGCTGTTTTGAGAGTAAAGGGAGGCTGTACCCTCTATTAGTATAGTGTTCCTAATGAAGTGCTCAGGCAGGGATAAAAACTGTACTGCAGCTAACCACTAGAGGGCTCAAGAGACATTTTGTTTCACTTTTGACTCCCTGTTATGATGCCCATCCGTATATAAAGTCATAGAGTCAAATACATGTACAAGTATCTGTTTTAGGCTGCTTGCAGAGTCTCTGTAAAAGTAGCTGTAAGGTATGCTGTATTTGAAAGTTAATCAACACCTTCTGACCAATTAGATTTTAGAATTCAATAGTGGTATAATTGGTATAAGATAGCCATATTATACAAGAACAAACCCAACATTGATTACATGGGAGTTGCAAAATGGTCTTATTTGTATAGCGCTTTTAACAATGGACATTGTCACAAAGCAGCTTTACAGAAATATCTAAATTCAGGATATAAATTTTATATTGATAAATGTATCCTTAATGAGCAAGCCAGAGGCGATGGTCGCAAGGAAAAACTCCCAGAAACAATATGAAGAATAAACCTTGAGAACTGCTCACTTCAGTTCAGCAGACACTTATAAATAGCCAAACCATTTAGCTCCCAATAATATTATTGTACTTAAAACAAAGAAGTTTTAAGTCCATTTCAATATTTACATCCTCAATACACTACATTATTTACAATAACAAGCAGCATTGCACTCTTGCTGCCTCAGTCACACAGATAAGAACACAGAGTCACAGAGATAAGAATGAAACAAGTCTTAACATGCGTTTCTTGAACTGGCTCTACAATGTTATATTGAACCAAACAACTAAGGTTTAACTTGTCATCTTTAAAGAATGATTTTTTTCTGCAGACCTCAAATAGAATATTAGCTGTTCTCTTCAAACACTATCTTAATAAGCACTTGTGAGTCCTACACAATTATACACCTTGAATAACACCTAACTCTTGTCTCTCTCACTCTTATTTAATACTAAAGGCAGTACTATAAATGCACTGGAAGAAAGAAACCCTAAACACTTCTGGTGTTTAACTTTTAACAAATGCAGCGTATAGTGAATGCAAAAAAAAAAAAAAAGAAAAAAGAAAAGAAAAAGAAAGAATTCCACAGCCTATTTGAGTATTGTTCCTGACCATGTGCATCCCTTCATGGCCTTAATTTACCATCTTCTGGCTACTTCCAGCATGATAATGTCCATTATCACCATGTCACCATGACAACAAGTTCAGTGTTCTTCAGTGGCCTTCCCAGTCAACGGATCTGAATCCAGTAGAACACCTTTGGGATGTGGTGGAGCTGGAGATTCACAGCATGAAAGTGCACCTGAAAAACTGCTGGAATTGAGTGATGCAATCATCTCAACATGGAGCAGAATCTCAAAGGAATGTTTCCAACATCTTGTGGAATCCATTCCATGAAGAATTGAGGCTGTTTTGAGAGTAAAGGGAGGCTGTACCCTCTATTAGTATAGTGTTCCTAATGAAGTGCTCAGGCAGGGATAAAAACTGTACTGCAGCTAACCACTAGAGGGCTCAAGAGACATTTTGTTTCACTTTTGACTCCCTGTTATGATGCCCATCCGTGTATAAAGTCATAGAGTCAAATACATGTACAAGTATCTGTTTTAGGCTGCTTGCAGAGTCTCTGTAAAAGTAGCTGTAAGGTATGCTGTATTTGAAAGTTAATCAACACCTTCTGACCAATTAGATTTTAGAATTCAATAGTGGTATAATTGGTATAAGATAGCCATATTATACAAGAACAAACCCAACATTGATTACATGGGAGCTGCAAAATGGTCTTATTTGTATAGCGCTTTTAACAATGGACATTGTCACAAAGCAGCTTTACAGAAATATCTAAATTCAGGATATAAATTTTATATTGATAAATGTATCCTTAATGAGCAAGCCAGAGGCGATGGTCGCAAGGAAAAACTCCCAGAAACAATATGAAGAATAAACCTTGAGAACTGCTCACTTCAGTTCAGCAGACACTTATGAATAGCCAATCCATTTAGCTCCCAATAATATTATTGTACTTAAAACAAAGAAGTTTTAAGTCCATTTCAATATTTACATCCTCAATACACTACATTATTTACAATAACAAGCAGCATTGCACTCTTGCTGCCTCAGTCACACAGATAAAAACACAGAGTCACAGAGATAAGAATGAAACAAGTCTTAACATGCGTTTCTTGAACTGGCTCTACAATGTTATATTGAACCAAACAACTAAGGTTTAACTTGTCATCTTTAAAGAATGATTTTTTTCTGCAGACCTCAAATAGAATATTAGCTGTTCTCTTCAAACACTATCTTAATAAGCACTTGTGAGTCCTACACAATTATACACCATTATATTTTGCTCAAATCATTTAAGCACATACCCATACATGCACACACATGATTTAACAAACAACTGTGCATTGTGTGTGTTAATAGTCCATCATTCTACTAATTTCAGAAAAATTGTATGTTGATCACATATTTGAAATGGCTTAGACCTAGAAAGAGCTTCGAAACATTAAGGTACAAATATACAGAACTTTGATATAAACAGGATGTGGTTCAGTGTGTTATGACTTAGTTTCATTTTTGAACAAAAGAAAAGATATGGGTTGAATGTTTTCAGACTAAGGTATCTAAGACCCTCCCATCATGTGAGAACAACAGTGTATAAATACTTTGTCGCGACGGGCAGAGAGCCGGCACACACAAGAAGGAAATCGCTCCTTCTCCAACTGCCGCACCGGCACGACGTGGGCAGCTTCGTGCCGAACATTCCGCCAACCGGAAGGACTGCCGCGGCAGGGCGGGACTGACGCGACACCGGCCAGCGATTGGCGGACCCAACGGAGAAATTCCACCACTCAGGCGACGTGGCCCATTATCGGCGTCCCGTTTGAGCGAGTGGGCATGGATCTCGTGGGGCCCCTACCCAAGTCTGCCCGGGGCCATGAATACATCCTGGTCCTCGTCGACTACGCCACTCGGTACCCCGAGGCGGTGCCGCTCCGCAAGGCCACCTCGCAAAACATCGTCAGGGAGCTGGTACTCCTCTTCAGTCGAGTGGGGATCCCCAAGGACGTGCTGACCGACCAAGGTACGCCTTTTGTCTCGAAGCTAATGGCGGATTTGTGTCATCTGTTGCAGGTGAAGCACCTCCGGACGTCCGTCTACCACCCCCAAACCAACGGGCTGGTTGAGAGGTTCAATCAGACCCTCAAGCGGATGCTGCGCCGGGTGGTGGACAAGGAGGGGAGGAACTCGGACCTCCTCCTCCCCTACATACTTTTCGCCGTTCGGGAGTGCCCCCAGGCGTCCACGGGCTTCACGCCCTTCGAGCTCCTGTTCGGGCGGCGCCCGCGGGGATTGTTGGACGTCGCCCGTGGAGCCTGGGAGGAGCAACCATCCCCCTTCCGCTACGTCATCGAGTATGTGCAGGACATGCAAGCAAGGATTGACAAGGTGGGCATAATCGTCCGGGAGCACATGCACGTGGCGCAGGA
Organism: Ictalurus punctatus; assembly: GCF_001660625.3. Taxonomy (NCBI): domain Eukaryota; kingdom Metazoa; phylum Chordata; class Actinopteri; order Siluriformes; family Ictaluridae; genus Ictalurus; species Ictalurus punctatus. The sequence continues at coordinate 8,246,385 of NC_030440.2, forward strand.
GGAGCAGAAGAAGGTATACAACCGCCCCGCACAGCCCCGGGAATTCCAGCCGGGGGACCGGGTCCTCCTGTTAGTGCCCAGCAGCGCCTGCAAGTTCCTCGCCCGGTGGCAAGGTCCATATACCGTCCTCGAGCGCCGGGGCCCAGTCAACTACCGCCTGCAGCAGCCCGGTAAGCCGACAGACGATAAGCTATACCATGTAAACCTGCTGAAAAAGTGGGTGGAACCAGCCCCGGTGGTGTCGGCGTTCGCAGCTCAGGACTCAGACCGGGGCAAGGGCACCTTGGTCGGCTTAGGGGAGGACCTCACCCCGCCCAAAGACAGGAGCTTACCGAGCTGATCGACCAGTTCGCAGATGTGTTTTCGGCTTCCCCGGGGATGACCCAGCTGGTCCAGCATGAAATCAAGACTCCTCCCGGTGTAGTGGTGAGACAAAGGCCCTACCGTGTCCCCGAGGCCCGGCGCCAGGCCATCGAGGAGGAAGTCAGTCACATGCTGCGGGATCACGTCATCGAGGAGTCCAGCAGCCCCTGGTCCAGATCCATCGTCGTCGTGCCAAAGCCGGATGGGAGCATGAGGCTATGCAATGACTTCTGGAGGCTGAACCAGGTATCAGAGTTCGACAGCTACCCCCTCCCCAGAGTGGACGACCTGGTCGAGAGGCTGGGGAGAGCCCGATTCATATCGACCCTGGACCTCACCAAAGGCTACTGGCAAGTGGCGCTTGCACCGGAGGCAAGGCCCAAGGCGACCTTTAGCACGGCCACCGGCCACTGGCAGTATCGGGTTCTCCCCTTTGGGCTGCACGGGGCGCCCGCCACGTTCCAGCGGCTAATGGACATCCTCCTGCGGCCCCACCGGCAGTTTGCAGCGGCCTACCTGGACGACGTGGTTATCCACTCCTCCACTTGGGCCGACCACCTCTTCCACCTCAGGGAGGTCCTGAAAGCCCTCCGGGAGGCCGGCCTGATGGCCAACCCAAAGAAGTGCCACCTAGGGCTGATGGAAGCCCAGTACCTGAGATACCGCATCGGACGGGGAATGCTGAAGCCCCAACTAAAGAAGATCGAGGCTGTGAAGGACTACCCGCGTCCGACAACAAAAAAACAGGTACGTGCCTTCTTGGGATTGGCGGGCTACTACCGCAGGTTTGTGCCTAATTTTTCTGCTGTAGCCTCTCCCCTCTCAGACCTTACAAAGAAGGGCCAGCCAGACCAGGTCAGGTGGACAGCCGACGCAGAAAGGGCCTTCCAGGCCCTAAAAGGGGCCCTCACCAGCGCGCCGGTAGTCCGCAACCCGGACTTTGACCTCCCGTTCACCGTACATACTGATGCTTCTGAGACCGGGCTGGGCGCCGTCCTCTCCCAGACCTTCGATGGGGAAGAAGGTCCTCTACATCAGCAGGAAGCTGTCCCCGGCCGAGAGGAAGTATGCGGCGGTCGAGCGGGAGGCACTAGCAATAAAATGGGCCATCGAGAAGCTGAGATACTACCTGGCAGGCAGGCACTTCATCCTCATAACGGACCACGCCCCCCTGCAGTGGATGGCCAAGGCGAAGGACACCAACGCCCGGGTAACCCGCTGGTTCCTCGTCTTACAAGACTTCTCCTTTCAGGTTAAGCACCGGGCAGGGGCCCAGCATGGTAATGCGGATGGGCTCTCACGACGAGACACCCTCTGGGCCCACCACCGAGCGGCAGTAGGCTCGGAGCTGAGGGGGGGGTACTGTCGCGACGGGCAGAGAGCCGGTGCACACAAGAAGGAAATCGCTCCTTCTCCAGCTTCTCCAATAAATCATCGTCTGTGAACATTCTTCTGCCTCCTGTGGGTCTGTACGCCGCCCTTCCCCGGGCTAATTCTTCACAACTTGTATACCTATGACCCAGAGTTTCTTCTGATAATCATGGGCTCAGAATTCATATTTCTGTTGGCTATCTTCGTATTTATCAATCCTGCTGATTTTCATCCAGTGATTCGTCCAAGTAATGGGCTTCGTGATTGCCACAAAAACCTTAGTGCCCCAGCACTCGAGGTTCTCCCTGGTGGAGGCTGGGACAACCTGCGCAACATAGATATGGGTAGAGTGATGAACCTAAGCTATTCACTATGCCAGACCACTGAAGATGGCGTCTATCTCATTCCAGACGAAACATTTGTCATACCGCAGAAGATGAGCTCAATGGAGATGAACTCTGAGATGATTATGTCATGGCTTCAACAGAAAAGTTCCACTTCAGAATCGATTAACGCTGATGCTTCTTTTGACACAGTGGTGAATGGCAAGTTCTCTACTGAGAACAGACGCATGAAAACCCATCAAGTGAAGGACAAGTCAGTTACAGCTCGGGTGCAGGTAAGCACCAACTCACTCTGATTTTTAGTGTACAACAATAGCATTTAGCCAACACTAATATATACGGTATGATGGAAAATAAGAAAATATTTTGAATATAGGAAAATGACTCTTTTTAAAGAATCATTACTGCTTTACAGAGAATGCCTTACCTTTTTATTTTTAACTAAAACAATGCAGGAAAATATTCTAACCAATTTACAATAACATTATTTATATATAATATTATTCATATATAAACCCCTGCTTATGAAGCCATTAAACAAATGCACATGGGCAACAAGGCATGCATTTACAGTTACGGCGATTATGCAAAAAAGAGATGTTTATGTAATAAAAACATAAATATATAAACAGAATAAAAAACAGGGTTTGGGGAAACCAACATAATATAAAAAAATTGAAATAATTTTGGAAGTATCACTTAAAATAAATGTAAAAGAAAAAAAATCATATAAATGCAGTATATGCATAATATATCTTATTATGTATTATGAAATTATGATTAGGCTGTAATGAGATGCATTTTAGATCATTACTGTATCCTTTTAAAAACATTGTTATAAAAATTAATTGCAAATAGGGCAATTTCAGATATATTGGGACACTTTTTATATTTCCTAATTGTCTAAGCTTTCCTGCCATTTATAAATAAAATACCCAACACATTATATATTGATGAACTCCTTAGTGTGACTATATACATATGAAAGAAACTGTTTTTTTTTTTTAATCAAATTCTAAAGAAGTATGGCTTACCTTTCTGTGAAGACTGACTCAATGCTATACAATTATTGTCATCTGGTAATTTGGGAAACGTTTAAAATATTCATCTGTAACACAATTATTCATGCATCAACAAATATCATTTTAATAACAGGATTTTTAAATATTCTTAAAAATTCTTAAAAATTCTTATCCAAATTCATCATCAACACATTCTAATAATGAACACAGTACACCATAAAAATTCTGTTAAAATAACAGTAAAAACTGGCTGATGTGGCTGCCAGAACTTTACTGTAAAACAATGTAGTAAAATATATTGTATTATGATTAAATATCACCCTGCCTGTATATTTTAGAGTAAAAGACTGTTTATTTATAGTAATGTTCTAAAAAAAAAAAATGAAGACATGTCCATAAATTGAATATCAGATAGCTCCTGTAAAATTAACAGCTAAACTGCATTGCTTTTCCACTAAATATACATTATTGCAGTACATCAAGCAATCAAAAATATCAAACAGTATTGGTTTTTGCTCATCTAAACGTGATAATTTGGAAAAAAGAATGACAATGTTACAGAAAAATTGTTTTACTAATTACATTTTTCTGTTGACAAATAATGCTAGGCAACTTCATTTTAAAAAAATCTAGCAGCCCTGGAAGTGTGGTTGCAGAAGAATAAAAGCTTGTGTAGGTTAACCAATGAGCTGCAATCAGCATTCCACCCACTTGTCCAAACAAATAATCAACATGAATGTTCAATTTATTTCTAATAATAACTAAAAAGCGACTTGGTTGGGCCACATTCACTTTTCTTCAGCTAAAGACAAAAATAACAACAACAAAAAAGAAAAACATACAGTGCCCTCCACTAATATTGGCACCCTTAGTAAATATGAGCAAAGAAGGCTGTGAAAAATTGTCTTTATTGCTTTACCTTTTGATCTTTTGTTAAATAAATTCACAAAAATACTCTGCTTTCATGGATATCACACAATTGCAAATGCAACACAGGTTTATCAAAAAAATACCTATATATTTGTTAAATATAGGTGTGCAACAATTATTGGCACCCCTATGAATTCCTATGAGAATAATATATTTGAAGTATATAACCTTTGATTATTTTACTTTTTTTAGTATACCTAGGTGACTAGGAACAGGGAATTGTTCAACTATGACTTTCTGTTTCACAGGGGTATAAATATGAGGTAACACAGACCAAACTCCCTTAGTCATTCATAATAATGGGTAAGACCATGGAATATAACTGTGATGTGGGGCAAAAGGTTGTTGAGCGTCACAAAATGGGAAGTCGCTATAAGAAAATAGCACAGGCATTGAAAATGCCCATTTCCACCATCAGTAATGAAGAAGTTCCAGTCAACTGGAAATGTTATGAAATCAACAAGGCATTGGACGCATGTCTATATTGTCTCGATGCACTGTGAAGAGGACGGTTCGAGTGGCCAAAAAATCTCCAAGGATCACAGCTGGAGAATTGCAGAATTTAGTTGTGTCTTGGGGTCAGAAAGTGTCCAAAACTACAATCCAAAGTCACCTACATCACCACAAGCTGTTGGGAAGGGTTTCAAGAAAAAAGCCTCTACTCTCATCCAAATACAAACTCAAGCTTCTTCAGTTTGCTAGACATTACTAGAACTTCAAATGGGATCCAGTTCTATGATCAGATAAAACCAAAATAGAGCTTTTTGGTAATAAACACAGAGATGGTTTTGGTGCACACAGAGAGTTAGCCATATGGAAAAGTACCTCATACCCACGGTTAAATATGGTGGTGGCTCTTTAATGTTTTGGGTCTGTTTTTCTGCCAGAGGACCTGAACATTTTCCTAGGATACACGGCATCATGGACTATCAAATATCAACAGATATTAAATGAAAACCTGATAGCTTTTGCCAGAAAGCTTAAAATGGGCCGTGGTTGGATCTTCCAGCAGGACAATAATCCAAAACATACATCAAAATCAACACAAACATGGTTTACTGACCACAAAGGTCCTGCCATGGCCATCCCAGTCCCCTGACTTCTACTTAATCGGGCATTATAGAAGAAGGCTCAGAGCTGTTATCTTGGCAAAGGGAGGTAGCACAAAGTATTGATGAAAAGAGTGCCAATAATTGTGGCACACCTATACTTAAGAAAGTTTTTTTTTGATAAACATGTGTTGTGTTTGCAATTGTTTGATATCCATGAGAGAAGAGTATTTTTGTGATTTTTTGAACTAAAGATAAAAAGGTTCATCAATAAAGACAGTTTTTCACAGCCTTCTTTGCTCATATTTATCAAGGGTGCCAATATTAGTGGAAGGCAGTGTATCCTTTTCCCCACATTTTTGTTTGTTTCAATTTAATGTAAGAAATGATCAAATTTGTATCGACCCTTCTTGTTTTTGCTTTCCACAGGTGCGTAACCATCTGTACACAGTAAAGGCTTATCCTGATTTCACGTTGGATGCACGTTTTGCCCGACAGGCAGAGGAAATTGCAGATGCTATAGAGAACAACCAAACTCGCCAGGCTGCCTATCTGTCAGAAAAGATGGTGCTTGATTATGGTACACATGTGATCACAAGTGTGGATGCTGGTGCTATTTTGATGGAGGAGGACTATTTAAAATTATCTTATATTACTGAAACACAGTCCTCTCAGTCCACTGTTACAGCATTGGCTGGTTTAAACTTTTTTAACAAAGCTAAATTTGATATTGGCAGTAAGGAATCACAAGAAACATCTGAAACTAGGACCTACCAGAGTAGTATTACACACTCCATAACATTGAGTCATGGTGGAGCTTTGTTTTATCCTGGTATCACACTACAAAAATGGCAGGAGAGCTGTTTAAACAATCTTACTGCTATTGACCGTAGTGGACTACCACTAAATTTTTTTCTCAACCCATCAACATTTCCAGACCTCCCACTTCCAACAGTAAATAAGTTAGCTCTGTCTGTGCATATGGCCATAGATCGTTACTACAAAATGAACACCTATCCTGGGTGTGTTAATCCAGACTCCAAAAATTTCAACTTCCAAGCCGATGTGGATGATGCATTCTGTGAAGGTCCGAGCACCAATCTTAGCTTTGGTGGCGTTTACCAAACGTGTACGCCGCTGACTCCAGACGCAGGTGCAATCTGTCAGGAACTTAAAGTGAAAAATCCAGCCACTGGCTTGTATTCCTGCCAAGATCCATTCACTACTAGACTATTGCTCACTGAAGTGCAGGAAAGACCATATAATAGTTATGAGTGTAAAACAGAATGTTCTTCATTCCTGATTTTTGAAAGTTGTGAAAAGGTATGTCAAAATGTGCATCGTGTTCGACAAGCACAGGTTAACACTTATTGGTGTTCCACTAATGACAGAGTTCCAGAATTCTCAGGATATCTCTTTGGTGGTCTATTTGGCCCTTCTTTACTAAATCCATTAACCAAATTAAGATCCTGTCCATCAAATTTCTTTGCCTTGAAATTTCTATCCAATGGCATTATGATCTGTCTAAGCAATGACTATGAGGCAGCAACAAAATTCTCTGTACCCTTCGGAGGTTTCTTTAGCTGCCAGTCCACCAATCTGCTTGCATGGAGTCAATCGCGCTGCCCACCTCAGTTCAGCCAACATCTCATTGCCATAAGCGATGGATGCCAGGTACTCTACTGCGTTCAGTCAGGTATTTTCACTGGTGGTGAGTTACCCCCCATCCATCTACCACCCTTCACAAGACCGCCAGTGATCAGTATGATCACCTCAAACACTGTGTTTGTGATGACTGAAGGAAACCAGGCCTGGGTAAGAATCA